>NW_025999925.1:12698491-12722833 GCF_001458135.2 Marmota marmota marmota
AGAGAGAGAGAGAGAGGGAATGTATATATAGAATATATATATTCTATATATATATAATATATATATAGAACAACTTATTTCTTTGTGCATTTCAATTTCACAAAGTGGTGAGCTTCATTATAGCATGTTTTCACACACATATAAAAACACAATTTGATCAGTTTTATTCCCCAACACTCCCTGCACCCTCTACTCTTTCCTCTCTCTACTTTGCTGGTCATCTTTCTACTTTCATGGCATCTCTTTTTCCCTCTCTGTCTTCCACATATGAGGGAAAACATAAAATAGCTCTCTCTCTCTGAGTCTGGTTTATTTTGCTCACAATTCAGGTCTTCAGCTCCATCTAGTTTCCTGTAAATGATATAATTTTATTTTTATTTATGGCTGAATAAATCTCCACTGTGTATGTGGACCATGTTTTCTTTTTCTATTCATTTGTTGACTGACACCTAGGCTGATTCCCTAACTTGGCTATTGTGAATTGTGATAAACATGGGTATGTATATATCTCTCAAATCTACTGTCTTTAATTGTTTTGTATAAATGCCAAGGAGTGGTATGGCTAGATCACATGGTAGCTTTCATTTTAGGGTTTTGTGAAACCTCCATACTGACTTTGGTTGATTTTTGGATATTTAAACAAACTTGTATTCTTTTTGTTTGTTTGTTTTTACTGGTGGCTTTTTAAAATTTTTTTATTTATTTATTTTTAGTCATACATGACAGTAGAATGCATTTTGATATATAATACATACATGGAATGTACAGACATCAATCATATTGTCTATTCTATTCTGCTGCCCTAGCTATCCTCCCTACTCCTCCCCTCCTCTCCCATCCTTTCTCTCTATCCAATCTAATGTGACACACGTTTTTTAAATTTTTCTCATTACAGCATCATATATGTATTCTGTATAACAATGAGGTTCTCCTTCCATCTTCTGTGTAACTCCCCTACTCCCTCTTTTTCCCTCCCACCTCTCTTCCCTGTTTAGTGGTAGTCTTCTTCTCATGCTTTTCCTCCCTATCCCATTTTGAGTCACCCCCCTTATATCAGAAAGACATTTGGCATTTGTTTTTTAGGGATTGGCTAACTTCACTTAGCATAATCTGCTCTAATGCCATCCATTTACCTGCAAATGCCATGATTTTATTATTTTTTAGTACTGAGTAATATTCCATTGTGTATAAATGCCACATTTTTTAAACTCATTCATCTATTGAAGGGCATCTAGGTTGGTTCCACATTCTAGCTATTGTGAATTGTGCTGCTATAAACATGGATGTGGCTCTGTCCCTGTAGTATGCTCTTCTTAGGTCTTTTGGGTATAGTCCGAGAAGGGGAATAGCTGGGTCAAATGGTGGTTCCAATCCCAGCTTTCCAAGGAATCTCTATACTGCTTTCCAAATTGGCTGCACCAATTTCCAGTAACACCAGCAATGTATGAGTGTACCTTTTTCCCTGAATCCTCGCCAGCACTTATTGTTGTTTGACTTCATAATGGCTGCCATTCTTATTGGAGTGAGATGGTATCTTAGAGTAGTTATAATTTGCATTTCTCTGATTGCTAGAGATGGTGAGCATTTTTTCATATATTTGTTAATTGATTATATATTCTCTTCTGAGAAGTTTCTGTTCAAGTCCTTGGCCCATTTGTTGATTGGGTTATTTGCTTTTTTGTTGCGGGGAAAAATTTACTAGATTATTATATATAATCTATTTATAAATTGTTGGTTAGCATATTTTTAAATGCATCAATGTACCTGACATGTTTAATTTTTATGTTTTTTTTTTTTTAAATCATGTGCTTTTGGGGGCTGGAGTTGTGGCTCAGTGGTAGAGCACTTGCCTAGCATGTGTGAGTCACTAGGTTCGATCCTCAGCACTACATAAAAATAAATAAATAAAATAAAGATATTCTGTCTATCTACTGTGTGTATGTGTGTGTGTGTATACACACACACAAATATATATATATATATGGCAAATATATATATATGGCCAATTTTATTTTGGTATTGATAGTCTTATAACATTAAGGAGAAAGCATCCTCTATTCCTCACTTTTCTGTATGAATTTTGTAAAAGTGGTACTATTTACTCCTCAGATATTTTAGCAAAATGTATTAATAAGGGACTGGGGCTGTGTCTTCGTGCTTGCCTAGCAGGTTTGAGGCACTGGGTTTGAACTGTAGCATTGCATAAAAATAAATAAAATAAAGGTATTTTTTAAAGTACTATTCAGAAGCTATTTGTTTAAAAACAATTTACTACTAAATCCCCATGGGACTGAAATCTTCTTTGTGGAATTTTTTCTTACTAAAAGAGAAAGCAATTAATGTAATAAAAAATATCCAGATAATTTCTAAGTAAGATTTGCTAGTTGTATCTTTCAAGAAAATTATAAATTTTATGTAATTTGTCTAATCTGTTTCATTATCTATTTCACATCATGTCCAATTATTTTTGCTAATATGAATCAGACTAAGTTAACATGTCTTGTATGTCAACACTTGTGTGCCTGTATATATACATATATTTCCTTTGAGAAATTTCATTTTCAATTAATTGATTCAAAGAAAAAGGATAATTTTTAGGTCAATTTGCCTTACACCAAGATTTTACATACCATCTTGAGAGCAAGGGTACCGATTTCCCACACATTCACCAGCACAGGATATTGTTAAATTCTACTAGAAAGTCTCAAAATTATTTTGCTAAGTGTAAAAGTTTACTAATGTCATTTTTTATTTAAAAAATATTTTTAGTTGTAGATGGACACAATGCCTTTATTTTGTTTATTTATGTTTATGGGGTGCTGAGGGTCAAACCTAGTGCCTCACATGTGCTAGGCAAAGTCTCTACCACTGAGCCACAAGCTCAGCCCTCTAATCTTATTTTAATGAAACTGTTCTGATCAAAGTGATTAAACATCCTAATGACCTCTAATTTCAATACTGTCTTTTTCTTCACGATCAGTTTTGCTAGAATTTTCACCAAATTTCTGATGTGCGTGAATTCCCAGATTTAGTTTGATTCATCTTCACTATTCTTGTCTGTTTTCTAGTTCTTTGATTTCAATGATTTTCACTATTTATTATTTCTTTTCTCTCATTTTCTTCATATTTATTTCTCATCTTTTCCTCTATTCTCAACTTGAAAGATGGGATAACTGATTTGTCAATTTTCTTCTAATATAGTTATATAGTACTATATTTCCTCTAAGCTTTGTTTTAGTACTGGATCTCATAACTTCTAAAATCTTGTGTTTTTATTTTTGCTTGGTAAAAAATCCTTTCTCTTTTAGCTATGTGCGGTGGTGCACACCTGTAATCCCAGCAGTTTGGGATGGTGAGGAAGGAGGATTATGAGTTCAAAGCCAGCCTCAACAAAAGCAAGGAACTAAATAACTCAGGGAGACCCTGTCTCTGAATAAAATACAAAAAAGGGCTGGGTATGTGGCTGATTTTTTGAGTGCCCTCAAGTTCAATCCCCAGTAACTGCCCCATGCAAAAAAAAAAAAAAAATCATTTCTCCTTTAACATTTTGTGTCTTAAATGCAACACTATGGGATTTTGGATCATTCAATTTTTTTTTTTAAATTTTATTTCCAAGAATGTCAACTTTCCAGATATATTTGTTATATATAAAATTGAATTCAATTATACAATTGATAGAGAACATGTTTTATATTATTTAAATCTTTTTAGTTCACCAAGACTTGTTTTAAAATACAGAACAAGGATTGGCTCATCGTATATTCTACAGCATTATGACTTAAATTTTGGTGTCCTCCAAAAGCTCATGTTTGAAACAATGCAAGAAAGTTTAGAGGTGAAATGATTGGGTTATGAAAGCCTTAACCTAATCGGTGTGCATTAATTCATTGATAGGGAATAATTGTCTGGGAACTGGATAGGGTAGGATGTGTCTGGAAGAGGTGGGTTGCTGGTATCATGCCTTTGGGTATATATCTTTCCCTTGGTGCGAAAAGTCTCTTTGCTTCCTAGTTGTCAGGTCCTGAGCCACTTTCCACCACCAAATTCTTCTTCCATAATGTTCTGCCTCAGGCCTAGAGCAATGGAAGCAGTCATCTATGGATTGAGACCTCTGAAACAGTGAGACCCAAATAAACAATTCTAGAATTCTTCTTGTCAGGTCTTTTAGTCACAGCAGTGAAAAAGCTGACAAAAACATATGGATGTCCGAAAATCATGTACATTCTGCTGTTATAAGATGAACTGCCATTTAATGGCAATTAGATTGATTTCTTAATAGGTATGTTCAATATTTATATAAACTCATTCATTTTACATATAGTTGACTAATTATGAAGTAAGGGATATTGAAATTTTCAAATATAATTTGTTTCTTTGTTTTTTAATTTCTCCTGGTAAATTTACCTTCACATATTTGGAAGTTCTGTTACCTGTGCATAAAATGGTTAATATGGTTAAGGATAACTTATGATTGCCATGGTATATTGATAAATTTCTTTATAATGCCAAATTGACATTCAATCCCTGATAATGTCATTTACTCTGAAATATACTTTGATATTTATGACTTAACTTTTCTTTGGAACAGCATTATAACAATATATGATTTTATATCTTTTTATTTAAACCTAGTTGTTTTTATATTTAAGTGAATTTCATTTTACAGGGTACAATAAAGTACTGCTTTTTATTTTTTAAGTGTCTTTACTTTTTTAACAAGGTCTTATATCATTTGTATTAAAATTAATCATTAATGTTTTCAAAATTAAGTATAATATCTTTTTTTAAAATTTTTTATTGTTGGTTGTTCAAAACATTACATAGTTCTTGATATATCATATTTCACACTTTGATTCAAGTGGGTTATGAGCTCCCATTTTTACCCCATATACAGATTGCAGAATCACATCAGTTACACATCCATTGATTTACATATTGCCATACTAGTGTCTGTTGTGCTCCGCTGCCTTTCCCATCCTCCACCCTCCCCCCTCCCCACCTCTCCCCTCCCCTCCCCTCCTCTCTCTCTACCCCCTCCACTGTATAACCCTGAGGGTCTCCTTCCATTACCATGCAATTTCCCTTCTCTCTCCCTTTCCCTCCCACCTCTCATCCCTGTTAAATGTTAATCTTCTTCTCCTGCTCTTCGTCCCTACTCTGTTCTTAGTTACTCTCCTTATATCAAAGAAGACATTTGGCATTTGTTTTTTAGGGATTGGCTAGCTTCACTTAGCATAATCTGCTCTAATGCCATCCATTTCCCTGTAAATTCTATGATTTTGTCATTTTTTAATGCAGAGTAATACTCCATTGTGTATAAATGCCACATTTTTTTTATCCATTCGTCTATTGAAGGGCATCTAGGTTGGTTCCACAGTCTTGCTATTGTGAATTGTGCTGCTATGAACATCGATGTAGCAGTGTCCCTGTAGCATGCTCTTTTTAGGTCTTTAGGGAATAGACCAAGAAGGGGAATAGCTGGGTCAAATGGTGGCTCCATTCCCAGCTTTCCAAGAAATCTCCATACTGCTTTCCAAATTGGCTGCACCAATTTGCAGTCCCACCAGCAATGTACAAGTGTACCCTTTTCCCCACATCCTCGCCAGCACTTGTTGTTGTTTGACTTCATAATGGCTGCCAATCTTACTGGAGTGAGATGGTATCTTAGGGTGGTTTTGATTTGCATTTCTCTGACAGCTAGAGATGGTGAGCATTTTTTCATGTACTTGTTGATTGACTGTATGTCCTCCTCTGAGAAGTGTCTGTTCAGGTCCTTGGCCCATTTGTTGATTGGGTTGTTTGTTCTCTTATTGTCTAATTTTTTGAGTTCTTTGTATACTCTGGATATTAGGGCTCTATCTGAAGTGTGAGGAGTAAAGATTTGTTCCCAGGGTGTAGGCTCCCTATTTACCTCTCTTATTGTTTCTTTTGCTGAGAAAAAACTTTTTAGTTTGAGTAAGTCCCATTTGTTGATTCTAGTTATTAACTTTTGTGCTATGGGTGTCCTATTGAGGAATTTGGAGCCCGACCCCACAGTATGTAGATCGTAGCCAACTTTTTCTTCTATCAGACGGCGTGTCTCTGATTTGATATCAAGCTCCTTGATCCATTTTGAATTAACTTTTGTGCATGGCGAGAGAAAGGGATTCAGTTTCATTTTGTTGCATATGGATTTCCAGTTTTCCCAGCACCATTTGTTGAAGATGCTATCCTTCCTCCATTGCATGCTTTTAGCCCCTTTATCAAATATAAGATAGTTGTAGTTTTGTGGATTGGTTTCTGTGTCCTCTATTCTGTACCATTGGTCCACCCGCCTGTTTTGGTACCAGTACCATGCTGTTTTTGTTACTATTGCTCTGTAGTATAGTTTGAAGTCTGGTATCGCTATACCGCCTGATTCACACTTCCTGCTTAGCATTGTTTTTGCTATTCTGGGTCTTTTATTTTTCCATATGAATTTCATGATTGCTTTCTCTATTTCTACAAGAAATGCCGTTGGGATTTTGATTGGCATTGCATTAAACCTATAGAGAACTTTTGGTAATATCGCCATTTTGATGATGTTAGTTCTGCCTATCCATGAACAGGGTATATTTTTCCATCTTCTAAGATCTTCTTCTATTTCTCTCTTTAGGGTTCTGTAGTTTTCATTGTATAAGTCTTTCACCTCTTTTGTTAGGTTGATTCCCAAGTATTTTATTTTTTTTGAAGATATTGTGAATGGAGTGGTTGTCCTCATTTCCATTTCAGAGGATTTGTCGCTGATATACAGGAATGCCTTTGATTTATGCGTGTTGATTTTATATCCTGCCACTTTGCTGAATTCATTTATTAGCTCTAATAGTTTCTTTGTAGAGCCTTTTGGGTCTGCTAGGTATAGAATCATATCATCTGCAAATAGTGATAATTTAAGTTCTTCTTTTCCTATTTTGATGCCTTTAATTTCTTTCGTCTGTCTAATTGCTCTGGCCAGTGTTTCGAGAACTATGTTGAACAGAAGTGGAGAGAGAGGGCATCCCTGTCTTGTTCCAGATTTTAGAGGGAATGCCTTCAGTTTTTCTCCATTCAGAATGATGCTAGCCTGAGGCTTAGCATAGATTGCTTTTACAATATTGAGGTATGTTCCTGTTATCCCTAGTTTTTCTAGAGTTTTGAACATAAAGGGATGCTGTACTTTGTCGAATGCTTTTTCCGCATCTATCGAGATGATCATATGGTTCTTATTTTTAAGTCTATTGATGTGGTGAATAACATTTATTGATTTCCGTATATTGAACCAGCCTTGCATCCCAGGGATGAATCCTACTTGATCATGGTGCACAATTTTTTTGATATGTTTTTGTATCCGATTCGCCAGAATTTTATTGAGGATTTTTGCATCTAGGTTCATTAGAGATATTGGTCTGTAGTTTTCTTTCTTTGAAGTGTCTTTGTCTGGTTTAGGTATCAGGGTGATGTTGGCCTCGTAGAATGAATTTGGAAGTTCTCCCTCTTTTTCTATTTCCTGAAGTAGCTTGAAAAGTATTGGTATTAGTTCCTCTTTAAAGGTTTTGTAAAACTCTGCTGTATACCCATCCGGTCCTGGGCTTTTCTTAGTTGGTAGTCTTTTGATGGTTTCTTCTATTTCCTCAATTGATATTGGTCTGTTTAGGTTGTCTATATCCTCCTGACTCAATCTGGGCAGATCATATGACTTAAGAAATTTATCTATGCCTTCACTATCTTCTAATTTATTGGAGTATAAGGATTCAAAATAGTTTTTGATTATCTTCTGTATTTCTGAAGTGTCTGTTGTGATATTGCCTTTTTCATCCCGTATGCTAGTAATTTGAGTTCTCTCTCTTCTTCTCTTCGCTAGCATCGCTAAGGGTCTGTCGATTTTGTTTATTTTTTCAAAGAACCAACTTTTAGTTTTGTCAATTTTTTCAATTGTTTCTTTTGTTTCGATTTCATTAATTTCAGCTCTGATTTTAATTATTTCTTGCCTTCTACTTCTTTTGCTGTTGTTTTGCTCTTCTTTTTCAAGGATTTTGAGATGAAGTATGAGATCATTTATTTGTTGGTTTTTTCTTTTTTTAAGGAATGAACTCCAAGCAATGAATTTTCCTCTTAGAACTGCTTTCAATGTGTCCCATAGATTCCGATATGTTGTGTCTGTGTTTTCATTTATCTCTAAGAATTTTTTAATTTCCTCCTTGATGTCTTCTATAACCCATTGATCATTCAGTAACCTATTGTTCATTCTCCAAGTGATGTATGCTTTTTCCTTCCTTCTTTTATCGTTGATTTTCAGTTTCATTCCATTATGATCAGATAAGATGCATGGTATTATCTCTACTCCTTTATATTGTCTAAGAGTTGCCCTGTGACATAATATATGATCTATTTTTGAGAAGGATCCATGTGCTGCTGAGAAAAAAGTGTAACTGCTTGATGTTGGGTGGTATACTCTATATATGTCAATTAGGTCTAGGTTATTAATAGTGTTATTGAGTTCTATAGTTTCCTTATTCAACTTTTGTTTGGAAGATCTGTCCAGTGGCGAGAGAGGTGTGTTGAAGTCTCCCATGATTATGGTATGGTGGTCTATTAGACTCTTGAACTTGAGAAGAGTTTGTTTGACGAACATAGCTGCACCATTGTTTGGGGCATAAATATTTATGATTGTTATGTCTTGTTGGTGTATGGTTCCCTTAAGCAGTATGTAGTGTCCCTCTTTATCCCTTTTGATTAACTTTGGCTTGAAATCTATTTTATTTGATATGAGTATGGACACTCCTGCTTGTTTCCGAAGTCCATATGAGTGATATGATTTTTCCCAACCTTTCACCTTCAGCCTATGTATGTCTTTTCCTATCAAATGCGTCTCCTGTAGGCAGCATATTGTTGGGTCTTGTTTTGTGATCCATTCTACTAGCCTGTGTCTCTTAATTGGTGAGTTTAAGCCATTAACATTTAGGGTTATTATTGAGATATGGGTTGTTCTTCCAGCCATATTTGTTTATTTCTGTTACTAAACATGGTTTGTTTTCCTCTTTGATTATTTTCCCCCCCTTTACTGTCCTACCTCCCACTGTTGGTTTTCATTGTTATTTTCCATTTCCTCTTCCTGTAATGTTTTGGCGAGGATGTTTTGAAGAGATGGTTTTCTAGCTGCGAATTCTTTAAACTTTTGTTTATCGTGGAAGGTTTTAATTTCATCTTCCATCCTGAAGCTTAATTTCGCTGGATACACAATTCTTGGTTGGAACCCATTTTCTTTCAGTGTTTGAAATATGTTATTCCAGGATCTTCTAGCTTTCAGAGTCTGTGTTGAAAGATCAGCTGTTATCCTGATTGGCTTACCCCTAAATGTAATCTGCTTCCTTTCTCTTGTAGCTTTTAAAATTCTCTCCTTATTCTGTATGTTGGGCATCTTCATTATAATGTGTCTAGGTGTGGGTCTCTTATGATTTTGCACATTCGGCGTCCTGTAGGCTTCTAGGATTTGGGATTCTGTCTCATTCTTCAAGTCTGGGAAGTTTTCTCGTATTATTTCATTGAATAGATTGCTCATTCCTTTGGTTTGAAACTCTGTCCCTCTGCAAGCCACTAGGCTTGTTCTGTCGGTGGTCGCAGTTCTGCCTACTTTGCAGGCGCAGGCAGTGGCACTGCCCCTCTGCAGGCCTCTGGGGCTGTTCTGCCGGTGGGTCGCAGGTCCGCCTACCTTGCAGGCGCGGGGGGGTGCGGCTCTACCCTTCCTCAGGCCACTGGGCCTGTTCTGTCTGTCGGTTGCAGGTCTGGCCTGTTCTGTTGGTGGTCACAGTTCCATCTACTTTGCAGGCGCAGGGGGAGGGGGCGGCTCTGCCTCTCAGCAGGCCGCTGCGCCTGTTCTGTCGGTGGGTCGCAGGTCCGCCTACCTTGCAGGAGTGGTTGGCAGCTCTGCCCCCCCGCAGGCCACTGGGCCTTTTCTGCCGGTGGTCACAGTTCCGCCTACCTGGCAGGCCCGGGGGGTGGGGGGCGGCTCTGCCCCTCAGCAGGCCGCTGGGCCTGTTCTGTGGGTGGTCACAGTTCCGTCTACCTTGCCGGCGCAGGGGGAGGGGGCGGCTCTCAAGTATAATATCTTGATTATCATTTTCCTTTGGTATAACATTTGTTCTTGTTTTTCTGTTTTATTTTATGTTGATCTACCATTTCAATAACTAATTTTATCTCCTCATTTACTAATTCATTATAACTCTTGATTGTGTGCATGTGTTTATTATTTTTAAGGGTCCATTCTGCATTTTAGCTTATCACAATGTATCTTCAATATTGTTTTTGTGCTCTAATATTCCTTTAGGTATGATATTTTTGTTTTCAAATATATTCTCATCTCATATCACCTGGAATTGTTCTTGAGTTTTTTTCTCAAGTTACTTTGTTGTACAAAAGTGGAAGAAATTCTTATTTTTAAATATGCATTTTATTACATATAGGTATGTTACCTATCTTTCTCATTCCTATGACTGCTCTGTTCCTTTCTTTTATCTATGCCAAAATATATTCATTTTTATGTTATCCATTTCTACCTTCCAAAGACTTAAATGAACAATGGGTTACCTCCCAGGTATGTTTACATCCTATTTCGTGAAGCCAGAAAACCTATCACCTTATATGACAAGAGGATGTTGAAAATAAGATGTAGTTTAAGAATCTTCATTAGAAAAATTGTTCTGGATTATCTGGATGAGGCCAATGCACTTATAATTGTCCTTATAAGAAAGAAACAGGAGGGTCAGAGGAAGTGAGATGGCAATAGAAGCAGAGGGAGAGAAGAAGATGTGATAATGGGAGCAGAGGATGGAGTGATGTGGCCAGGAGTCCAGGAACACAGACAAGCATCCAGTGAAGGAAAGGAATAGATTCTCCCTTAGCCCATTCAGAGGTAGCACTACCTCTCATGCTCCTACAGAGCCTTTTCAGACTTGTAAATTCCAAAACTTTAAGATAGTAAATATGTGTCATTCTAAGGCATAAAGTTGAAGTAATTTGTTACAGCAGCATTAGGAAACAGATACTTCCCTCTGTAAATAAATCCTCCCCTCCTTTTTAAGATTAGGATGGGTTGACTGTGTTTAAATATATACATTGCTATATTTCTCTTTTACAATCTAAACTCAGACTAAATTGTTCCTATTTTTACCTTCAGGTTCAGTTGCCTGTGATCAGAAGGAATGGTTTGGGAAAAGTGGGAAGTGGAAAGGGTAATTGAGCACAAACTAAGCACAGTAGAGCCTAGAATAAGTACTATGCACTCCCTGCAAGCATTAATCAATCCTCCTGTTATGAGAAGAGTGCCTTATTACATTAGGCAGTGTCCAGCAAATCATGGAGAACTTACTTGAAATAGTTGTGTTTCCTTCCCTATTGTTTCCTCTACTCCCAAAGAAAATCGTATCACATTCTCTTTCAATCCCAATTTTTGTTGAAATACATAGATTTGGATTCTGTGAATGATCTTGACTTCCCTCTGCAGATTTTCTCCAAGCTTAAGAAAAAGGTATTCCTGACATTTTATATATATACAATTTGCAATCTAAGTTTTAATTATTTTTTTCTAATTTTAATTAAATATGTTAATTCACGTTACAGGTTAACATGCATTCACTTTTTATCACTACCTTTATTCATATATTGTTATTTTGAGTTCCTTGTATGTTTATAAATGATTCAAAGTCATTGTACAATGTAAAATTCTATGCAATTTTTCAAATAAGCATATACAAAAGAGATTATGACCTTCACATTACTGAACTGCTGCATTATAATAAAATATCCATAAAATAGACCATATATATTATGTGAAAATGCTACTTGAAAAGTTATACTAAAATATTAAGGAGGATTTTAGATTTAATCTATTTGTGTTTTTCAGCACTAGTCTTATGGACCCAATATTTGGGGTTTTTTTTGTTGTTTTTTCCGTTATAAAGCACAACTCTATGTTCAGATTTGGTATTGGTGCAGAGTTTGAATTTATCTTAGCTTTTTAAAATATATACAATACTTAATTTTATTCCATGTAATAATAAAAGTATCTCTTTTGTTCTTTTAGAATCTCACAGGATTTTTATTCTTTGTTTTATTATTAAAGGAAAAAAAGTCAGCATTTAATTGTAACTAACCAATCTATGTCGAGTCATGTCTCTGAAAAACTGAACAAAAGTCAAAAATATATTATGTACTGAGAGGGGGAAAAAAGTTTTTTTTTTCCCCTTCCCTGCCCAGTGTTTCTGAGGCAAAGACTGACTGAGTCCTACGAAGGCTGTGTTTCCAGGCATGTTTCTCTTTCTGAGAAGAAAGTTTTGAATGAGCAAGGGACCTGTGCCTTCTGCCCCTCCTTCTGGGTGCTCTTAAAAGGTCACAGGTAGAGTGCACTTCCTTTCCTCCCAAGATAAATGGAGGCTGCTAGGAACCATCCAGAAAGGCAGAGAGGCTGAGGTGTCACACTATTCTCCTGATCTTTCAGTCAGTGCTCCACTCCAGTCCAATGGCTGGTTCTTCCCAGTCTCCAAGGTGGGAATTAAATGCCCACCTGAACTGATACCAAAAATAATGGCAATCTTGTAAAATGCCACCCAATTTCTTCTGTCTGTCCTGAAGGAGTATCGTACTTGGATGACATAAACCTCTAAAATTTTAGGATACCTCAGAACAGACTTCCTCTTGTCTCCCTATTCCCTCCCTGCACCCTGGTGCTCTCACGACATTCTTGTTATGGGTTATTCTGGCTGAATGCTGGAAGCAAGAAATGCAGAGAAAGACAAGGGCATTACAGTTTACTCTCCAAGTCAGGGGAAGGGGGAGAGTTGTCTTTTCTTGTTGATAGTGGCCTGTACTCCCTTGTTAGGGTCTGTAAACAAGTCAAGATGGCGCCTGGCATTTTGCCAGAGGAGTGGTTTGTGACAGCGAGCCATTAAGTGTGGAGATTCCTTATTGGTTGACTGCTGTATCGAGTTTATGTTAATTAAGATAAGCTGTGTGGAATGTATATATACCCCTCCTGTCCTACAATAAACAGCTCCCACTCCTGCTGTATCAATGTACACAAGTTGCTGGTCATCCCCCGGTTATTTTGCTGCAGCCAGACTGTGGCACTCCCTAATTCCCACAGCATAGAGTTAGTGCAATCACTAATTGTTTATATCAGAAAATTTATGGTATTCATGAAATGAAGTGACGATCAGGTTAATTTTTACTTAATGTCTCTTCATTTTCATTTGATGAAGTAATATGTCTACCTTCATAGTTGTTTAATTTGGGAGGAAATGGAGTACCCAGGCTTGAACTCAGGGACACTCAGCCACTAAGCCACATCCCCAACTATTTGTATTTTATTTAGAGACAGAGTCTTACTGAATTGCTTAGTGCCTGGCTTTTGCTGGGTTTGGCTATGAACTCACAACCCTAATGCCTAAGCCTCCCGAGCCAATGGGATTACAGATGTGAACCACAGTGTCTGGCTACTATTTAATTTTTAACACCATTTACAAACCATCTCCAAACAAACAGATCCAACTTGTAGAATCATCAGCATTGGAAAGGTCTCTGTAGAGCTGATGAAATCCTATAGTTTACACAGAGATGTGACTTTATCTAATCCAGGGAGAAAACTACTATATTCATTTTGAGTTCATTTTTATTTGCATCTCATAAACTATAACATCATGCCATGTGCATATCCATTTTTTTTTCCTACGGCACATGGAGTAAATAAGTAGAATATATACATTTTCTGTGTCTAGGTTGCAGTTTCCTCATTTGTAAAATAAGAAAGTAAAAAAAAAAGTATTGTAATTTCAAAATGCTATTGTCTTAATTTAGAAAGAAAAAGCTTCAACACCATTCTTTATCTTAAAAATAATAAAAAAACTCATCTATTATTTTAAATTTATTAAGACCAATAAATATTTTTAATACTGTGGTATGTACATTTTTTTCATGTTAGTTAAATCCTTTTAAGGCATGTTTTAATATTCAATATATCACTTAGGAATAGACCTCTCCATAAATTTAATTCTTCTTGTGGGCCTCACTAGAAAAAAACTGAATGAAAAATTAATAGTTTATAATATTATTAATACTTATGCATCAATTATGGCAGAGGGCCAAAGTGGGTTGCTTTTACTTACAAAATGTCTCATTAATAGATAAACATCAAAATATAGTTTATAAAATTATTAACATACTGAACCTTCAATCCAAAGGGAAAAAGTTTATTTAGTCATCACTGCTAAGGTATGAAAAAAAATTTCTACCATAACAAAACATACTCATCAATTATGAAGTCCTATTCTTTAAATATAATCAGTTTATTGTACCTAGTTATTTTAAAGTATTTATTTACTTTGATGTTCTAATACACATGTACTATATTAATTTTGTTTGGTTGAGGTAACAAATTACAAAAACAGGTGACTTAATGCAACAGAGAATTGCTCTCTCATGAGGTCAGAGCTGAAACAAGGCTAAAAGGAAAGTGTTAGAAAGTCTGCACTTCAGAGTCTCCAAGGAGAACCCATTTCTTCCTGTCCTAATTTACGATGATTGCAGGTATTCTTATTCTATTTAAAGTGAGCCTCTCTGATCACACTGCATTTTCTTTTGTCCCAAATGTAGAATCTAGAAAAAGAGTACAATATATAGAAAATCCTAGAACACTGCATACTAGAAAAGTAGAGAGAATGGAAAGGATGATGTAGGTCAACTGTACAAAGGTGTGATTATGTAGAATGAATAATTCTAGAGAGAAAATATACAACATAAGGACCATACTTGATAATATTGCATGATATACTGGAAGCTAGCTAAGAGAATAGGAGTTAGGGACTCATACCAGACACTCAGAAAGTGACTACATAAAATGTTGGATATGTTAATTGGCTTAACTGTAATATACTATGGATATTTATATAAAAACATGATGTTGTACCCCTTAATCACATGGCTCTCTTTAAAAGTACACCTTGAATAATTTAGGGCCCACTTGGATAATGCAGAACAAAATTAAATCTATAATATTTTCCAACTTGTATCAAATATCATTCACAGTCTCTAGGTGTTATGACCTGGATAACCTTTTTGGGGGGAGAAGGGATGCATTTCAGCCTAGCACATTGACCTTCATCAAAACTAGAATTTATTTAAATCAAACACAACACGAATTCATAATTGCTGTTGACCTTCCAAATAATAATCCATTAGTACTTACAGGTCTAAGCTTCTTACAAATTGAGTTTTGACAGTTTACCATTTTATGTCACTGTGTTTTATGTAGTATACATCTCTTATATAATGTTTTGAACTTAGTTCTCCCTTATGGCTTAAGGAGTTGTTTTAGATCATAAGCTGCTAATGGGAAGAAACACAGAATATAGTGCTTTTCTGAGAGTGAATACTTCAGTATGAGTGAGGTACAGTGTGACATGCCATAAATATATTTTATTATGATTTCATGGATAATGAACTACTCATGCTTCTTTGCAAATAAATAGGTGTAATATACAACATGGCTGTCAGATCAGGAACTGCTCATCCACACTGCTGTAAATTGCTTGGAGAGTAACTGCTTTCAGATTCCAACACAGTAAAAACTGACAGGGAAGATCTCAATTGAGTATGGAGAAAACAAGTAAGAAGTGTGAGTTTTAAAATGATACAGAGATTAATTAATTTTGAAAATTTTCATCTGTTTGTTTAATGGGAAAATATGAGACCAACCTATAATAATGGAACAATAAAGTTTTTACCAATCCATGGTTCAGAGCAAGGTGGAATCACACCTAGGAATACATTTTAAAAGAACTAATATGGATAATACTCTAGTAGAACTTGCTCTGAAATATCAGGAAAGGGGGAAAGAGGAAAAGGGAGCAGAGGAAAGAAAAGGGCAGGGAGAGGAGAGGACAAAGGGAAGAGAAAGCAAAACAGAGTTCCATCTGTCCCAGGTTTATTCACTTCCAGTAAGTTCCAGTAAGGCTACTGGCCATGCAGTATCTGTCCCTGCCAATATTTTCAGAAATGGGATATCTGAATAAAAACCAGAAAGTTAAAAATGAGTTTCTCCCATGAGGTTTCTCTTTAGAGACAATTTAGCTATCTAACCACCTTATCAAAATTTCCAACCCCATTCTTCAATATTTTAAATATACCTTTTCATTCATAGTAACTATAAATACCATGTAACATTCAAATATATAAATATTCATTGTTCTTTTCTGCAATATAATGTTCACTCAATAACAGAGTGTTATTACTCTGATTTGTTCAATACATATGAAATTCTCACTTCCAGGAACAATGTAGAATGACAAAATTTAGAATGCCAAAAAGGTAGAATGACAAAATTTTAAATGAAGGAACAGATTGATTATTCAATTATTAATGATTCCATGAAGAATTTGTTTTCCAATTAACTAGTGAAATTTGTTCAAGATTATTTGGCTATTATGAGTCCCTTGAATATTCATTTGAATTTTTGTATCAGCTTTTCAATTTTTCAAAAAAAATGTCAATTGCTATTCTTATAGATATTGTATCTGTTAGAGATTATTAACACCTGATCAATTTTAAGATTTTCCACCAAAGATTATTGCTTTAGCATTTATTTTTCAATTTTATAAGACAAGTTTCATATTTGTATTACTTATATTACTCTCACATGTTGCACTATATATGTTGTGTTCCTTCCATTGGGAGACATTATAATCTAATATTATTCATAGAATAGGACTTACCATGTCGTTAAGTAATATAGTACCTAGTAAAGTCTTTTAGCTATTTAAAATAATTTAAATAATTAATTTTGGTTTCTGAAATTGACTTAAAGTAAAAACTAAAAACAAACAAACAAACAAAAAACTATACCAAATATAAATAAAACAAACAGTCAGGTTTTTGAAAAGATACTCAAAAGAGACAAATCTTTGGCTATACTAAGAAAAAATACTCAAATAAAATCAGTGATAAAAGGAAGACTTTCAACTGATAACAAAGAAACACAAAAGATTATTATATTATACATGATTATACACCAACACATTTGATAACCTAGAAGAAATAGACATATTCCCAGACATCCACTTTATCCAGACTAGTATACCTAACTCAATTGTATGTTAAAAAGTTTACATTGAGTTCATCTAAGTGATACAAGGATTGTTCAATAAATGCAAGTCAATAAATATGATAACCACATCAGCAGAATGAAGGACAAAAAATATATGATCATCTCAACAAAGGTAAAAAAAAAAGTCATCTGATAAAACATCTCTTCGTGAAAAATATACTAAAGAAATTAGGAATTTTGTTCAACATAATAAAGGCCATATATCATAAGCTAATTACTAACATTTTACTGAATGGGAAAAAACTGAGCCTTCTTAAGATCTGGAACATGATAAAGATTCCCACTTTAAAGATTTTTATTTAACACAGAGTTGGAAGTCTTAGCCAGAATAATTAGACAAGATTAAAAAAATAAAGAGCATCCACATTGTCACTGTTTGCAGATTACACATTTTCATACATAGAACCTGAAAGATTACACCAAAAAACTACTAGGACTAATAAATGAATTCAGCAATGATACAAAATGCAAAATCAACATACAAAAATAAAGAGTATAGCCATGGGCCAATGGTGAATTTTCTGTATGTATAGGAAAAAAATTATTCAAGAAAGTAAAAAGTATCCATAATGACAATTATAAACCACTGATTAAAGAAATGGAAGAGGACACACAGAAAAAGATGGGAGGCCATACTGTGTCATGGATTAAAAGAATCAATATTTTGATATATCCACACTACCCAAAGCAATCTAAAGATTCAATGGAATCCCCATAAAAATGCCAATGATATTTCTCATAAAACTAGAAAAATAATCCTAAAGTTAACATTAAAAAAATAAAAAATCCAAATACCTCAAACCATCTGGAACAAAAGAATAAATCAAGAGGTGCCACATTATCAGACATCAAAATGTATTACAAAATTACAATAATCCAAACAGCATAATATTTGCATAAAAATAGATGCACAGACCAAAGGAACAGAAGAGAAAGTCTAGAAGTAAATGCACTCAGGACACTCAATAAATTAAGTTTCGATAAATGTAGATTATAAATGAAGTTAGAAATAAATGAAGTTTTTCAACAAATGAGGTTATGAAAATTGAATACTCATATGCAGAAGAACAAAACTGGATCCCTATCTCTGACTAGTTGCAAAAAAAATAGATCAACTCAAAATGGATTAAAGACTTAAATATAAAAGTGGAGAATATAAAACTTTTAGATGAAAACATACTGGAAATGCTTCAGAGTATTTAAATGAGCAAGAAGATTGTGGACAAGACCCTAAAAAGCAAAGAAACAAAAGCACAAATAAGAAAATGGGCCTACATCAAACAAAGCAGTTTTTCCACCACAAACTAAACAACAAGCAAAGTGAAAAGATAACCTAAAAATGGGAGAAAATATTTACAAACTATATATCTGATAAGGGGTGGTATACAAATATGTGTGGAATTGCTAAAGTACAATTGCAAAAATTCAAGTAGTCCGTTTGGACTACTTGATTGAACAGTGAACCTTGATAGACATTTCATAAGTGGGGGCATACAGATGGCAGTGAGCATATGAACAGATGTTCCTTATAGGTACTCCGACCATGGAAATAGGGAAGCGTTCCCCTATGAGCAAACTCCCGGGGAAATGGGGTAACTGGCACCCTGATTCCCGCGATTGGAATGCCCAGCTAGTCCCTGCTGAGGCTATTAAGATAACTACTTGAATGCACTACCTAGTTTCCATAGTGACATCCTTTGAAGGAGAGAGTCTCTGCATCTGCATTACCCTGGACCTTATCTCAGTTAGCTAGCACTTAGGGTTAAAGGAATACTGGCCAAAGTGTAGTTACTGGTGGTAGGTAATATGTAGCTTTTTGGATTTTAAGGATGATGGTAGAGAGTGTTAGGCATTCCTTTTGTCTGCTGTTCTTCTGTCTGTCTGCACCTTCCCTGTGTGTCTGTGTCTGTCCTTTGTGTGCCTCCTCCAAAAGTCTCCCCACACAGGTGTTCCTTTACAGTTCCTCATCTCTGATCATCAGGGAGGTCAGTTGAGAGCCACACTGATATATTATCTCACATCTGTGAGAGTGGGAACAGTGCTGGCAAGGATGTATAGTAAAGGAAACACTTGCAGGAATATAAGTTATTGCAGTCAGGATGGATAAGTGTGTGGATATTCCACAGAATAAGTAAAAATAAAACTACCATAACATCTAAGTATCTGTCCAAAGGTAATGAAACCAGCACGTTGAAGAGACATTTGCACTACCACATCTCTCATAGCATCGTTCACAACACCAAGAAGCAGAAACAATCCAAGTAGCTATCAAATGATGAATGGGTAAAGAAATGTGGTACATGTACACGATAGAGTACTATACAACCATAAAAGAATGAAATCCTGTCATTTGTCACAACATGAATTAAACTGGAAATCATTATGTTAAATAAAATAAGCCATGCACATATAAACAAGCAGTACATGATTTCATTCACATGTGGAATCTAAAAATGGTCTCCTTTGTATGACATGCTGTGCTGTTCCTGTGAGGTATATACTACTTCAGTGCTGTGGGTCAATAAGATTGATTTGATATGCTACAAATTTTTCCTTCTGGTCTTTAGTGAACTAAGGCACAATACACATATTTCTGCTTGTCTTAAAAAAGGTATATTTGTATCACATTTGGAAAACAGCATATTTTCAATCAGTGTTATTAATAAATTGAATTTCCATATGAAAAAAAGTGAATCTGGACATTACTACACATCTTAAAAAATGAATCCCAAGTGGAATAGAACCAAATGACAAATGTAAAACAGTAAGCATCTACAGAAAAACTAGAATACTTTGAGCCATAATAAGTAAAGATGGCATAGGCAAGAGAAGACAAATAAGAAACTATAGAATAATATATTAATAATTGGAGACTCATGCAAATTGAGAACTCTGTTAATCAAAATACAATATTTAAGTTTTTAAAGCACCAGATATAATACATTAGAAAAAAAAATTTAATTAAATTAACCAAAAATATATATTTAACTCTACAAATAACCCTACAATTACATTTTAAAAGAAAAGAAAAATGACTAATGGTGTAATTGGAAAATTCATACAATAAGATTTCCAAATGAAAAACAAGCAGGATAAATTTTTCTCAAACTTAGTATTCATCATAAATTTTCAAATGAAAGCATCAATGAGACCTACCCTTGAGAGAATCATGCCACAGCAGCTGCAGTGCACTTCAACTCCAGTGTGCAAATCAAGTTAGGTACAGATGAGTGGGCCACATGCTTTTGTTTGGGTCATAAATGTCTACTTTTTCCTGACCATTCTATGCTCTGTCACAGGGTTCCTGTATTTGTCAACTGGGTGCCAAGGTGGATTTGATCTAATCATGATAACTCCTTCCTCTAGATGGGTTAAAAGTCATTGGCAGACCATGTTCATTCTGAAAGCAGTGGTTCTGAATTCTTTAATTTGCTGGTTCCCTATTACATTGGCAGGATGATTTCAAAAACAGAATCCCAGATGATATATGTCTGTCAGTAGTTGCTTTGCAACATTTTAAGTCCTTTACAATATCATTGTGAAAAATTACAGAGACACTGGCAGAAACACAGTGGGCTAAATGAAGACAGCGGCTAACATGAAAACATTGGTATAACCAGCAGGGCTAATCAAAGCCAGGGTATGCTCCCAGTCTTGGCACTTAGGGAAACTATCAGGTGTATGGAAAATGGCAATGCAAAGAACTCACAGCATTAAGAATATTGGAAAGAGTGGCCAAAATTTGCAAATTGGTTTAATATCATAAACAGTATTTTAACCAAAATGCATCATGATGAAACTGATCTTCCTTTTCCTGATTTTCTTCTTCTTCTTTTTTTCCTTGTGGTGCTGAGGATTGTAGCTGGGATCTTGTGTATGATAGGGAAGGTCTCCACCATTGAGCTACACTTCCAGCTGAAACCAATCCTTCTATGTCCTTCCCATGTATTACATGAACAGGATGTTCAACACCACATGTTAGTCATCAAGAGTGAAAAAAAAATTACTCTTGGAAAGTCATTCCAGTTATTTAAAATGTCCCATCATTACTCACTTTTATAGTCAGTATATGATGCAGAGATAGGCTTCCATACAATTTGTTTACCTCTGACATTATGGAAATATTTTTTTTTCATATTGATTGGAAGGGATTATAGTATAGATCTACAAGCACAATTAGATACATAGCTAACAGAACATCTACAGTTAAAGAAAAACAAAACTAAAAATATTATTGTTGGCTAGCACATAGAGTTATTAGATTTTTCAAAAATTGATAACGGGTACTGTTTGGTATTACTCATTGTCACTTTCATTAATTGGCTGAAAGTCCATTCCTCTTCTAGCAGAGAAGAATAGCTAACAGAGCATAAACCTATTTAATAGAGGATGTGAACAAGATAGTAAACAAATGCACAGTTTGTTATAGCCAAATGTTGGAAATAATCCAATTTTTTTTATAAACTCTAAATTGTTAAATAAGATTTACCCATTTAATGGGTACCTCAGTAGCAGAAATCCTCTTTTATTTTTTCTTTAATGGGTCAGATAGTAAATATTTTTGGATCTAAGGTTGAAGATGTTCAGTGTACTGCAACCACAAATATGCTGCTCCTGGTATATTGACTATGTGAGTTAATTTTTTTTTAACTATAGAAGCAAGAAGATCACTTTAACTTTCTTTTTTTTTTTTAAAGCAGGATTTGAAGTTGCCATGTGAGAGATGTTTTTCATGTATAAAAAAGAAATAGGTTGGTGGAGCACTAGAAGATTTGGTATAGATCTTGTTAAAATAATTCTCATTGTCCAGTCTTCCCAAATAATTTGGTTGCTTTTTCACAACTTGTTATTCTCTGTGAAACATGGTATGCAGTGCTTAACAAAGTCATTGGAACTTCATTTGCTTTTGCAGTTTCCCATGTCATGCAAAATTTAGATTAAGTGCAACTACAGGCTTTTCTCTTGCAAATCTCTCTTTTTTTTTTTCAATTGAATTCTTAGGCCTAGGTAACTAAAATGAGGACCTTGAAAGGAAAGAGGTAAAGTTGTGCCCTCCCACACTATCTGTTGCAACTGTTCAACTCTGCCAATGTAGGATAAAGTAGTGGAGACCAGATTTGAACACACAATATGACTATATTCAATAAATAAAGTAGTGCACTAGATTTGGTGAAGGGGATGTGGCTTTTTGGCCTTTGTTCTACAGCAGTGAAAAATAAATAACTTTTATGCATAACAACATGAAAGAATGTTTGGGGGGAAAGCCAGACATAAAACAGTACATATTAGAGTTTGGGTTTTAGCTCAGTTGTAGAGTGCTTGCCTAGCATGTGTGAGGCACTGGATTTGATTCTCAGCACCTCATATAAATAAATAAATAAAATAAAGGTCAATCAACAACTAAAAAAATATATTTTAAAAAATGAGTACATATTAAATGACTCCATTTATGTAAATTTCAAAAAGCAGACAAAAATTTTATGGGAGTAAGTGTCGGAACGCTGATATAATTTGAGTGGCAAGAACAGAGAGGAAACCCAGGGAGAGCCTAATTTTAAAAATATTAATATTTTGAGCTTGATTTGGCTGGGGAGTAAATGTTAATGTTTTTGACATAGTTTGGCTAGGTTTTAACTTGTGGGTAATTTAATTAAACTCCTATATAGTTATAATGTTTTAATCTTATTTATATATGCTATATTTCAAAAAAAGGTTGCAAAAATACTGAAATACTGAAATATTTGTACCTATTTATAGAAATATTCTGGTTTTCCTTTGAGATTTATAATCTTGACAAATTTTTTCTTCTGAATTTTACATTTGGTGCTGTAATTATGAGTGGGTGTTTTTCATATATTGTATGGGGGATGTGTGTGTGTGCACGTGCATGTGTGTGCACTTGCACTTATGGGTATGTTTTAGAGGAATCTTTAGCTTTTAAAATATAGGTTTCATAGAAAAAATTACTCTCTTTTGATTTTTGGGGGAGGGAGAATAGGAGTTTTATTTTGTTTATTTAGTTTGATTTGTTATTTATCTTTTATTTGATTCCATCTGTCTCCTGGAAATTTGGTATAAGATCTCTTATTATTCTTAATTCTGTAAAGATTTTAAAAGTGTCCTTCCTTTATGATTATTAGAGTGAAAGTTAGGTATTCCTTGTGCTCATCTTGCACTACTCTATAACAAAACATCCCATATTCTACTGGCTTAAAATAATGCTTTACAACAGCTAACACTTCATTGGGTCTGGAATAGGGGAAGAGTTCAGATGAGTTGTTCTTCCATTCTGCATAGCAATGACCAATGTCACTTAGGGACAAGAGGACAATGGCTGAGATGCTCTATAAGATACAAGACCATTTCACTTAAATGTTTGGTGTACTGATGTAGATGGCAAGAATGATGGATTTAGATGAATTTTCTCCTGGAATATTTCAGAGCATTTCTACATGGTTACAAAGCAGAATAGCTCTGCTTCTTTCATAGTGGCTTAGTGCTTTTAAAAAGCAATGTGAAAATTGCCCACCTTTTGTTGTGCAGCTTCACTTCCACCATACTCAAAGAACACATGGACCAGCCCAAAAATTCAAGGTGAAGAGATTAATGAAAGAAATGCTCAAAACTTTGCAACAATTTTTTTTTTCAATCAGAACTGTTCATTCCTTATGTATTCTCTACATTTTCCTCACATGATAAAACATATCTTCTGCTTCTCTATGATCCTGTACTCTTTCTCATGAGTTCTTGATACCTCCTGCATCCTTTCTTTTCCATGGGTACTGATTGTTCAATGTTTGCTACAGAGCTGCCTATAGTGTCTTGGACATATTTTAACAAGCAACAACAACAAAATGTTTCTTTCAGAGATAATTTTACTGGAAAATGCGGGAATGCAAAAGTTTTTAGTTTTGTAACTAGCAACTACTGACTCATTTAATTTTCTCTGAATTCTTGGCCTGCTTCTTACCCATAACAGCTTTAGAGTCTTGGGCTGGGGTTGTGGCTCAAGCGGTAGCTCACTCGCCTGGCATGCGTGCTGCCCGGGGTTCGATCCTCAGCACCACATACAAAAACAAAACAAAACAAAGATGTTGTGTCCGCCAAAAAACTAAAAAATAAATATTGAAAAATTCTCTCTCTCTCTCTCTCTCTCTCTCTCTCAAAAAAAAAAAAAAAAAAAAAAAAAAAAA
>NW_025999925.1:12723650-12729785 GCF_001458135.2 Marmota marmota marmota
TATATATATATATATATATATATATATATTCAAAATATTTAGATTGTACTTAGGAAAGTTGCATGCCACTTTAAAATATCCACCACCCATCTTTTAATGTGAGGAACTCTAGTATCAGATAAACCATTATAATACTTATTTTATGTAACATAGAGAAAATATTCATAAACTATTTTCACTATAGTCACTAGCTATGTGTTAGGGTTAATGGAAGTGGCAGCTTAATTTCAATGTTCTGAAATCAAATCCATGTTCATTGCTATTTTTATTGTAAAATCTAGAAAGGAAGGATACAAATAATATGGTATTAAAATCTATTATTCTTTATATACCACCCTATGCGAGACCTGGAGGACATGGTCTATTTTCCAGTCTATTGCATTAATGAATCAGTGAACATGCAAATATAGGCCTGAAGCAAAGGAGTGTTGAAAGCAAAATCATTTTATAGAGTAGAATGGATATTATTGAATATCTGCAGGAAGTATCTATTTGTGGTCTATGAAATATGGAATGGAAGAGTCTAGGGAGATGAATCTTAACTATTTTATTAAATGCCCAGGAACTTCCAATAATAGTTATCTATAATTTTCAATATTTAATTTATTCTTATTCTGATACTGTAAATTCTTTTAACTAAAAGTCTTCCCAAGTCTTCCAGTAAAATATGCTATAGTATATTTACATGCTAACCAAAACTATTAGAACATCCTTTTCAGGTTCAAGTTTTATCTTTCTTTTTTACCTCTTAGGCAAACCTATTCTCCTTGTTTAAATTTACCTCATGACCTAATTAGTTTGAAAAGTTTCTTGCAATTAATTTGTTTAAAAAAACAATTTTTGCAACTTTTAGTCAATGAAATATATTGAGAAATTATTTAATGATATTTTTGTTCATATAGAAACAAATATCAAGTCTAAAAAACTTGCTGCTTTAAAAAAAACATGGTATTTTCAGTTAAGAGTGAAATGGCTAAAAATCCAATAATCAATTTATTCCATGAGATTTAATTTTAAATTAATACAAACACCATATCTTTATCTCTGTCCAAACTGATGTGCTGTGATTTGTAAGGAGGAGATGTTTGGTGCCCAATTTTCAAAATTCATCATTTCAGTTGCTTTACATAATGCAGGAAATAGACATTTTTAGAACAGGCTTAGCTATTTGTCACTTCATGGAGGTTCAGAAAAAGCTTAGTGATTAATACATCTGTAGAGTAGTCAATAGGTGGCCTGGGATAAATCTGATTATTACCATATCAAATAAATGGCTCATTTATCAACCTTTGTATACCCTGGCTGTGTCTGTGTGCATGTTAGAGAAAGATAATCCCACATGTTTGGAACAAGCAAATTGGTTCATTTTTGTTGGTTTTGTAACTAGGGAAATAAAAAACAACCTTGTAAGGCAGATCAAAGGTTCTAAGCTAAAAGGAATTTTATTCTCAATTCCAGTAAAAAAGCCCAGAAATAGTCTGCAATACTTTATTGCTACATTCCTTTGGAAACTGACAAGTAGATAGATAACAAACTTTTATGTATTTTAAAATTAATTCACACAAAACTGTTAAGATTTAATTCTGGATTATTTTTACTTCATTTAGTGAATGTATTTGTAACTTAAAAATATTTTATTTCTCCTTAGACAGAAAATACAAGTTAAAATGTTGTAAAGAAACATACCGTTTACAAAACCAGCTATTCTATAGACTGATGGATTCTAAATTTGAACAAATTACTAAAAATGTGTATTTATCTATATCTGTACTTTTTCTTCTACTTGTGATTAAAAAGAGCTATTAAAACAAATACTCATTTGTGATAGAACAATATTTTGTGCTATTTCTTAAATAGTTATGAGCATATATAGTATACATATATCACATATATAGAGTAGCACATGTATTCATACAAATAATGATTAAATATTGAATGACAGTGCTTTGAATCTGTCAGAATTGGTGGCTTCCAAATGTGAAAATTAACTTCTCTGCCCATTTCCCTTGATAAGCTCTTGTCCAGTGGTTTTTTCTGATCAAAGAAAGAAAACATTAAAGAGGTGTTCTAGGGATAACATCAGATATTGAGATAACTGAATTAAAAATATAAAATTTAACCAAAGATGACAAATTCCACATTTCCTGGTGAAAAGTACAATATAAAGAATTGAACTTAATAATATAAATTCACACCTGCCCCTTTCAGATAACCTTTTATATTCAAAATGGTGACATCCAAATTGCTAATGCATGCTGCACAAAGCTTAAAATGATGAATGTGCAAGCATAATTTAATCACTTTATCACAATGGCTTCTATTTAATAATGAAAATTTGCCTTAATTTTAGAGGGGTGTGCAAATTTTCTGCCTATCAATTTACATTGAACTTTTAAATCATCCTTTATTTAAATCACTTCTATACATCTACTCCTTTAAAATAAACACTCTCCATGGGTTAATATCTCCTTCAGGATTTTTGCATGCCTTTATTAGTACTCATTTTTATCTCAGCCAAGCTTATTTCTAGACTTCAGTGCATTCTACCAGGAATGTTTTTATATCTATAAGCATGTACATTTAGCAATGTCATGAAATATCAAATTGTCTGTAATTTGATATGATTGTGAATCAAAATTCATCAGGTTTTTTAATGAGAAAGCATACATCATTTTGCTTTTATTTCACTTAAGTTCTTTTAAAACAAATGTTCTATGTGCATAAATTTTTACAAGCGTATTTAAGTATCTAGATACAGTAACAAAACTGTGGTTCAAACTGATTTCAAAGGTCCTCTTGTCTGACTCAAAGAGGTGGGATGGGGTGAAGTGCAATTTTTAAGGTTTGTCCTAAATATTTTGTTTTTGTTCAAATATTGTATTATAAATGCACTACATACTCAATTCAGTAAATTCTAAGTGTATGTGTATGTCCAATTTTCTTATACAGCCTTTTACATGGGAAAAAAATGTTTTGCCATCACTGCAATGTTTGAATTGAATCTGTGTCTTTATTTTATTCCTATGATTGACATATTCCCCTGTTTCAGACAGTTTGATATGTTAACAATAATACCTTTTGCATATCTAAATTGTGTCATTTGTATTCTATAAATTCCCAGTAGTCCTTTGCCTTGTTCTGCAACTGATCATTTTAAAGAGCCTGTAAGATTTAATATTACATTCCTTTTAGAAGGGGCTTATTGCTTTTTTTTTTTGTTCAAGTCAGTAATCTTATTATAAATACTAATTACAAAAAAGCTAGCTTCTTAGGGCTTTCTACAAAATATTCTTATCATGGATTTCTTTCTGGCTTAATAAATATTTATAGAAATTATTTTGTAAATTTATTTCAGCTGTATGGAACTATGTATTAAATTATTCTTCTTTAAAATACAACATGTCAAATAACCTTGAAGAATACTTATCCTAATGCAGAGATTTCTAGAGCACTCATAGCTCTGTAACTGATGGAAGATATTTAGATCTTTCAATAACTAAAATTACACTAATAATTGTTTCAGTGTATCATTTCCTTGCTATGTTATTATAGATTTCAAAAACCAAAGTCTTTTAAGTAGGATTGGTATAGTAACTGCCTCACATTGCATTGATTTTCCAGTTTTATAATGAGAAAGCATACTTCATGACTAAAACTGGTACTTGTACATTCTTTAATTACTGCTACTTTTTAAGAAATTTCTTTATGTGTTTCATCATAATCTACATTAATGTATTTCTAATTAAGAGTCATAATTTCAATACACGGTTTTGAGACAAAGATGCAATTAGTTGTGATGAAATGAAGGGCCTAGAAGAGAAATGAAGGGCTCTAATAACATGTTTTAAAATAAACATGTATAGGTACTTGTGATTGTGCATATATGTGTACATTTGTCTTGGCTTCTGTATGTGAGTGTAAATATATTTATATTATTTTCATTCAGATCATACTTAGTATCAAGAGTCATCAAGAGAATAATTAATACATTGAACAGTAGTCAGATGAGCAAAAGTGATAATGGCATTGGGGTCAGTATACCTATATATGAGAATGAATGCTGGGATTCTGAGAGCAATTTAGACTGCTTAATGCAGTCACAAATACAAGTTTCCAATGTATTTTAAATAAGTAGTTTTAAAACATTCTACCAGGAGGATTTTCAGAAATGTAAAATTAAGGTAATTAAGTGAAAAAAAAGGAGAGATAATATTATCACAACACAAGAGGTGAAAATATTTTAAGTCAGGCAATATCTGTTATATTTCATGACCCCAAATTTTATGCCTTAAACTTGATATTTGAAATCAGAAGGGTGAAACTTGTCAAAAGTAGAACATGTTCCCAGTCGTCAAGATATAATGGTCTAATATGATTTTCAATTTTTTGCTTATTTTACTCCAAATATAATTTTGAAAAAGACCTGCCATTCTCATATATTATTTAATAGAATGTATTTTTATGCAACAAACTTTTAAATGTACAACTGAGTGAGTTTCACCCCCTGTATATGTCTGTGAAGACAATAAAACAAAACAGAACACTTAGGTCACTGCTATAGCTTCCTCATGCTCTTTTTGTACCCTGTTCTGCCTTTGGCTTCGGAAGTTCTTTTGTTCACTATAGGTTAGTTTGTGTCCCCTCAAATTTTACAAAAATGTAATCATACAGTGTGCACTGTTTGGTGTTTGGCTTCTTTCATTCTAATAACAATTTTAAGATTTATACACACTACACGTATTAACAGTTTCTTCCTATGTATTGCTGAAGGTAATGTTCCATGTATAGATAAGCCACATGTTGCTCCTCCTGCTGATTAACAGTTAGCTTACTTACCAATTTTAGATACCATGACTAAAACTGGTACTTGTACATTCTTTAATTACTGCTAAATTAAACACAGGGGAAGTTTGATTTCAGATGTTTGTCAGTATCGAGAAGAAGAATGCAACTAGTGGATGATAAACTTCTGCATGCTAAGTTTTCAATTTTTTTTTTAAATGAAGAACAATTCAGATAATATAAAAAATAATACAACCTAATGATGAACAGACAAAAAATAAAATGGACATAAGATTTTCAAAAATGTATGTAGCAAGTATGTTTTTCTTTTCAGGGAAAGGGTAAAAAGATTGGTCTTTTCCAGTTAGTGTGTGCAAAGAAACTCAATAATTTTTTATATTCTCATCAGAATTGTTCTAGATTTCATGCCCTTGCTGATATTTAGTATTGGCAGACTTTTTTATTCTAAACCTTCAGTAGGTATTCAGCTGCATTATTGTTATGGTTTAATTAGCATTTCCCTGGGAAATAATGAGGGAGTACCTCTTTGTGTGTTTATTATGCATTTTTATACCGTCTTTTGTTACTTTTTTTAGCTATATGTTTGTTAGCTATAATTACAATTTTATTACTGTTTCAAATAATTAATTTAGATGCCTCTTCTCTCCATGAGGTAGAGCCTATTTCCCCTCTGCTTGAGTGTGAGTTGAGTTTAATAGTTCACTTTAAAAAGTAGTGTATAGAAATAGAAAACATACTTAAAAACTTTACAGGTTGAAAAGCCTAGCAAGCACTACCTCAAACAAGTGATTGAGGTTAACTTAATCTGCTATAATCAGTGTTGCTGTGATGAAATTCCAAGATACGGCTAATTAATATGATAATAATACATAATGTGAGAACACTTCTCTGATATTCTTCTCAAAAGTTCATAACACCAGTTTGGTTATGAGAAAACATGAGACAAATTCAAATTAAGAAGCATTCTACGCCCCCTCCCCCTGCGCAGCAAGGTAGACAGAACTGTGACCATCCACAGAGCAGGCCCAGCGGCCTGCTGAGGGGCAGAGCCGCGCCCCACCCCCCGCGCCTGCCAGGTAGGTGGAACGGTGACCACCGGCAGAAAAGGCCCAGTGGCCCGTGGCGGGACAGAGCTTCCAATCACTCCTGAAAGGTAGGCCGGCCTGCGACCCACTGGCAGAAGAGGAGCAGCGGCCTGCTGAGAGGCAGATCCGCCCCCTCCCCCCGCGCCTGCAAGGTAGACGGAACTGTGACCACCATCAGAACAGGCCAGACCTGCAACCGATAGACAGAACAGGCCCAGTGGCCTGAGGAAGGGTAGAGCCGCCCCCC
>NW_025999925.1:12731863-12744604 GCF_001458135.2 Marmota marmota marmota
TGGGAGGGAAAGGGAGAGAGAAGGGAAATTGCATGGAAATGGAAGGAGACCCTCAGAGTTATACAAAAGTAGATACAAGAGGAAGTGAGGGGAAAGGGAAAAATAATACAAGGGGGACAAATGAATGTCAGTAGAGGGGGCAGAGAGAGAAGAGGCGAGGGGAGGGGAGGGGAGGGGGGATAGTAGAGGATAGGAAAGGCAGCAGAACACAACAGACACTAGTATGGCAATATGTAAATCAATGGATGTGTAACTGATGTGATTCTGCAATTTGTATTTGGCGTAAAAATGAGAGCTCATAACCCACTTGAATCAAAGTGTGAAATATGATATATCAAGAATTATGTAATGTTTTGAACAGCCAACAATAAAAAATTAAAAAAAAAAAAAGAAGCATTCTAAAAAACACTATAGTTGTTGCTGTTATGGTTTGGATATAAGTTGTCCCCCAAAAAGCTCACATGTGAAACTATGCAAGAAGGTTTGGAGGAAAAATGATTGGATTATAGCCTTAACCTAATCAGAGAATTGATCCCTGATAGTATTAATGAGTAGTAAGTAGAGGCAAGTGGTGTGTGGCTGGAGGAAGTGGTTCATTAGGAGTCTGGCTATGGGATATATATTTTGTAGAGAATGGAGTCAGTCTCTCTCTCTCTCTCTCTCTCTCTCTCTCTCTCTCCCTCCCTCCCTCTCCCTCTCTCTCTCTCTCTCTTTGCTGATCATCATGTGAGCCACTTCCTTCCACTTCACTCTTTTGCCATGATATTCTGCCTCACTTTGAGCACTGAGGAATGGGGCAAACCTTCTTTGGACTAAGACTTCTGAAACTGTGAGCCTTTAAATAAACTTTTCCTCCTCTACAATTGTTCTGATTTGGGTCTTAGTCATAGCAGCAAAAAATCTGACTAAAACAGTTACTAATCAAAAATACCAAGTTTACTAAAAACAAGGAAAGTATAAGCTGTCAAAAATTGAAAGAGACTGAATAGTCAAGGCAACTAAGTGCAATGTGGTTTGGTTGGTTGTATCCTAGATAAGAAATAATGACTTTTATAAAAAATCTGCTGAAGTGCAAATAATGTCTATACTTTACTTAGTAGTTTTATATCAATATTAATTTTATTTTTATAAGTATGTCACTGTTATATAAGATATTAATGTTAGGGAAGCTAGGAAAAGATGTATAGGAACTGAGCCAGGCACTGTGGTGCATGCCTGTAATCTCAAAGTCTCAGGAGACTGTGGCAGAAGGATTGCGAGTTCAAAGTCAGCCTTAGCAAAAGGGAAGTGCTAAGCAACTAAGTGAGACTCTGTCTCTGAATAAAATACAAAATAGGACTGGTAGAGTGCCCCAGAGTTCAATCCCCAATAATCCCCCCAAGAAAAAGAGATATATTGGAACTTTCTAAGTTCTATAAATCTAAAATAATTTTAAATTAAGAGTTTGAAAATCTTATATCCATTTAATCTTTTGTCTGTTTATTATTAAGTTCTACTTGTTCTTTATATATATGAACTGATCTTCGTTTTACAAAAAAATTAAAAACTCAGCTTGCAAAAGTTTATAATTTACTAGTTGCTTTCTTTTTCTCAATAATGATATGTTTCTCAAAACATGTCTGAAATCAAACTCTCCCTGTGTTTAATTTAACAATGATAAATTAACACACCATGGTAAAATTCAGGGTTGTGTTATGCCTAAATTTGAATTACAGTGAAGGAGAGAAGTAGGGAAAAAAAAAGCATAATGCCTGGATTTCAGGTCAGTTCCGTAAATATATTTCAGGAATGTAAATACCAGAAGCTGAAAATCTAAAAATTGATTCATATTCTAAACTTACATATATCCAAGTTTCCCTGGAATTTTTCTAAGACAATTATTCTAAAATAAACTAGACCAAGGAAAAAAGTATTTCTGATTTGATGATATATCCTTCATTATCTTTTTCTAGGCATTATACTTTTTGAAAGCTTTAGTTGTGTGATATTTGCCCTCTCATTCTAGGTCTTTTCTTACAGCTTCCTCTTGCCCTTTGAATATAATTGAAACTCTCCTTGCATTCTCCCATTCACATATTTTGTATCCCAGTTGGACATTTGGTATTTCATAAAAAATGATTAGCATTTTTATTAATAAAACATAATCTCTAAAAAGAAAAAAAAAACAAGCTACTAAGCAAATAATATATATAAGATATACCACTATGCACTCCTTACTGTAAACTTACCACTACAATGTAAGGTAGCATGCAAAATATCATTATGTTCTCATAACAGACTTATGATATGAGTATTTTTACACATAATTTAAAGATGAGAAAACAATGGCCCATTAAGTTACTTGATTAATTTTACAAGGTAATGGTATTTTTCAATGATAGTTTGTTATATCATCAAAGGCAATTTGTCATCATTATATTAGACTTTGTCTCTTTGAAAACTTCAATTTATTTGGGAGTAGTTGTTTAACTAAAATGTTAAGTGTTTTAATATTAAGTAACAGACTTCTTTTGAGGTTTAATATGCCTCACTATTAATAATTTAATTGACTATTTTTATTTTTTGTATTTAAAAATAAAACAATACTATCCAAGAATCTAGATGAAATTGTGTTCTTTCAGATTGCAATTTCCTATACTAACTCTGGATTGATTTCCTTAGACTATCCATGAGTAGACATGTATACAAGGGACAGAGAAAAAACATTATAAGCCTGCATATGAACTGCAGTAATTTAAGTGGATAGGATCAGTAGAATTTCTCTTTAGATGTATAATATTTCACACTAATACCTACTAAAGCTGGAGGTTACTGGTGTTTCCCTGGTGTACATATGGTTAGAAAAAGTGATTTTCAAGATGAATTTGGAAAATCTGGGAAGAAATAAACTTTAATTTAAAGAAATAACCAAAGTCATAATTATAAGATATAATAAAATAAAATTCACATAAATATGTGTATATAAAATAAAAACTAAATTTCATCAATATTTGCCAAAATTTTCTTCTTTCCCCTCTCTTTTTTTTTTTAACTGATCCCTGACACCTTTTTTAAAAAAGTTGTGAAAATTCTCTTATGACTTGAATAACACTGAAAAGCATCTTTTGGAGCTATATGAATCAGTAACTTGTTATAAACTGAGTTGAGCCTTTCCTCCAATTCATATACTAAAGCCCTAACTCCCAATATGACTATCTGGAAACAGTGCCTTTTGAGGAAATGATTCGTTGAGATCAGAAGGGTGAGCCTTAATGCCTTAAGACTCTTGTCTCAATAATAATAAAATATATTCAAGATCTCTCTCTCTTTGTCTTTCTCTCTACATACCCACAGAGAAGAGGCCATGTGAGGACAGAGAGAAAATGTGGTTCATCTGTAGCCACGAAGAGAAACTTCACAGAAATTAGATTCTTGATCTGGGATTTCTGCCTGCAGTATTTAGAGAAAATAAAGTTTCATTCCTTAAACTACCTAGTCTTTGCTACTTCATAATTCATGGCAGCCTGAGCTGATTAATACATTCCTACATGGAGAATAGCATGGATAGAATTTATTCTATACTGCACAGTCAACCAGTATATCCTCCTACAGAATCTAGATTGTGTTGCTGAAATAATCACCTCAAATCTATTCTTTAAGGGAAAAAAAAATTACTTTCCAGTTTATACAGAGTATGTGCTGCTGGACTCATTAAATCATATATCTGAAAGCAAAAGCTTAGGTTTAATTGGCACATAGGCCATTAAGCTGCTTTCTCAAGTATGGACATTAACTCCCCTAAAGTCTAAAGTAGTTTATGATACATATGCCACTGGTCATGAAGAAAAAACAATAATGTGTTCATTAATTCAAGTAATCATTTCCTAATGTCCAATAACTTATAAGGCACTAAGGAGATAATAAAGGCTTATTCTGCAAAGTTTGATATATGATTAATAGGAAGGTTCAAAGAAAATAAAGAGTAAAGCAAGGAGGATCATAAAAGTATTTGTATAAAAATAGAAATTCTGAGTTCTTCTACTGATGAAGGGATCTTGATGTTATTTTTTTGTGATTTTTTTAAGGAGTATTTTTAGTGGTTTTAATGATCTTTTTAAAAACATTTTAAACACTTTGAGTACATTTCCCACTTAAATAGGAAATGATGCCTCTCTGTGACTTTGTTAGAAGCATTTATTAGGTCTAAAAATGTTGTCCTTACCTTTTAATGGTTTGGTTATGAGTTGTCCCCTCAAAGCTCCTGTACTTTGTAGAAATGTTCAGAGAGTAAAGCGATTGAAGTTGAGAGCTAAAGGACCCAACCAGAATGACTGTAAAGGAGAAAAAGTTTATTTGAGGGCTCATGATTTCAGAGGTATCAATCCATAGATAGCAGTCTCCATTTCTTGGGGCTCAAGGTGAGGCAGAACATCATGGTGGGAAAGTGTGGCAGAAGGAAGCAGCTCACATGATGATCAGAAAGTAGAGAGTGAGAGCTCCACTTGCCAGATACAAATATATATCCCAAAGCCATGATTCAATGCCATGCTTCCTCCAGCCACACCCCACCTACCTTCAGTTACCACTCAATTAAGTCCATCAGGAGATTAATTCACTGTTGGTTAAGGTTCTCACAACCCAATAAATTCCCCTCTGAACTCTGTTGCATTGTCTCACACGTGATCTTTGGGGTACACCTCACCTGTAAACCATAACAGAGCTTTAACCTAATCATTCCATCATAGTTTAAATGGACTGGGTTGTAACACTTGGCACCTGGGGCATGCTTGGAGGAGGTGGGACAATGGTAGCATGCTCTGAAAGATTCATCTTCCTGTGACCTCTTCTCCTCTTCCCTCTCTGTTTCTTGGCTGCCATGAATGGGGCAGTGCTCCTCCACCATTCTATTCTGTAATGATGTTCTGCTTCATCCTGGTCCCAGAGTAATGGATTTGACAGACCATGGGCTAAACCCCTAGAACCACAAACCCAAATATTAATAATAATGTTTATTACTAGTAAGTATTAATAATAAATAAATAATAATAATAATATCAATTATTATTATTTATTATTATTAAAGGAATAATAATAATTCCTTCCAAATAAATATTCGTTCTTCTAAGTTGTTCTTGACAAGCATATTGTTCACAGTGAAGCAAAGTTACCTAACCCACTACCCAACATGAAAGATATTGTTGAGAAAATTTTTATGTTCTTATAAGGAAAAATAGATTGTTTCCCAATGAACACAATCTTGATTTATCTTTATTTAATACTTGTAATGTTTTCATGTTGCTAAAAGAAATGAGCCTTTATGAGAGAAAGCATACAGTCTTATTTTATTTGTAAATTGAATTTCTCTCTTGGATATATAAAAATCTAAAATATATTTTTCTATTTTTATTTATTCAAATCTTAGATATTTATATTATTGCCCTATATAATTGTAATTTCTAATAGGTATAATTCTGTGACCATTGAAAATATGTCTGCTTAACATCTTCTCAGTTGGCAGCAATAATATAAGTCAATTTAAGAATCAAAGAATAAAAGTGTTTCATTATAACCTAGGCTTATTATCTTAACCCCCATTTTATGCTTAACTACTGTTTTAATCAGCTTTTTCACTGCCATGACCACGAGACCCAACAATTACAATTTTAAGGAGAAAATGTTTATTTTGGGGCTTATGACTTCAAAGGCTTATGATTTCCTTGAGGACTGAAGTGAGGCAATACACCTTGACAGAAAGGTATGGTGGAGGAAAGAAGCTGGAAATATGGCACCAGGAAGCAGAGAGGGCCTAAGCTCAGCTCACAAAATATATACCCCAAAGTTATACCCCCATGGATCTATCTCCTCCAGTCACACTCCACATTCCCATAGTTGTTGCTCCGTTAATCCCCATTAGGAGATTAATTCACTGATTGAGTGTGTTTCTCAGAACCCAATCATTTCACCTGTAAACTTCCTTCCATTTTCTCACACAGGAGTTTTAGGGAGACACCTAATACCTAAACCATAACAACTGTATCACTTAACTTTGTGGGAAAAGAGAAAAAAATCTAAACTTTACATTTTCTAACTTATATTAGGTTGCGATGATTTCAAGATGGTATACAATTTCTATTTTGCTAGTTGATTTTGTAAGGAAAGAACTGAATGAAGGAAATAGAGAGGCCATGCAGCTCTACAGCAACACAGGTTTATTCAGAAAAAAAGCTGTGGAAGGGGCCCAGTGGAGACTGAGCCAGTCTTCCATTTCAAGCCTGGGGTAGATGTGGGGGGGGTGGATTTTTGTGTTTAGGTTTGTTGCTAGGGGGTTGTCAGGGAAGAGTCCTTGTGGTGTCATCTTCTTAAGAAACCAAATGTTTTATTTTCCAGGATTGCAGTCCCATATAACAATTTCCTGTCTTATTATGATAAATTATTTGGGGTTTCTTTGCATGATGCTGGAGTTTAGATCAGACTGAGTCAGAGTAACAATGAGATGACACTTGTTCTAAGATGGAGGATTTGTTTCAAAATGGTGTTGCCTGTGAGTTTTTTCTCACAAATTTATGACCATAGGCAAAAAATAAATAATAATAATTCATAAAAATTTTGAGTCAAAACTATATTCAGGATACTAGTATCCATATATTTTTTTAAATTAATAAAGCACAATTGACCTTTAATTTAGTGGATTTTACATATTTCATTTCAAAGCAAATATTTCTCAGATTAACTTGAAAGTGTCTAAGTAAGGTAGCAGAATACAACAGTCACTAGTATGGCATTATGTAAAAACGTGGATGTATAACCGATGTGATTCTGCAATCTCTATACGGGGTAAAAATGGGAGTTCATAACCCACTTGAATCAAAGGTATGAAATATGATATGTCAAGAGCTTTGTAAAGTTTTGAACAACCAATAATAATAAAAAAGAACTATACAGATATGAAGCTAGGGTTTGAAAAACCAGCCTCTACCTCAGAGCAAAGCCTGTCCAAGGAAGGGACATGACCTTTGTCCTTGGAAAGACCCACAGAGCACTCCTAGGCACATTCCCACCCTGCTAAGTTGTTTATCTACAAATAACAGGAGAGATCTGCGCCAGGTGTCCCTGACTCAGTCAGGCTAGGTCGGGATCCATAGCAACCCCCTAGCAGCCACCAATCAGCATGAGACAGGGAAATACCTGGGATGCCAGATGACCCTCCCAGTAGTTTATGGTAGTTGATAACATGTTGGGAAACCATGTAATTCAGCATGAACACTCCTCTTGGCTTAATCCAATCAGTTCAAATGAATCCCCCTCTTGTAGTAACCAATCACCCCTACCCAACTTGTTCCTGCCAGTGAATGTGCTAATCATGTTTTAGAGTTATTTGATTTTCCCGCAGTGTGTGATGATTTGCTAAGAGACGCTATGATGTATGTGGGAGGTCCCTGCCTTCTACAAAGAATGTATAAAACTGCTGCAAACCCTGGGCCTCTTAGTGTCACCAGTTGCTGTGTGAGCGCGCAGAGGACTGAGCCAGCTCGCAATAAACATCTCTTTGCTGTTTACATCGATCTTGGTCTCTGGTGGTCTTTTGGGGGTCCCGAATTTGAGCATAACAGGTTGATTAAAATTGAACCTTACTTTTAAGATAATTTAACTATCATGATCTTAATTTTAGAGAGAAAAATCAGAGCTATTAAAACTAAAGAAATTACCCCTTGCCAACCACCAAGTGAACAAATATCCTCCCAATAAGAAGTTTAAAAATATCAATAAAGCAAACTAAAAAGAAGAGGAAGTCTATAAGCAATGTAGACTTTGATATGCATTAGCTATTTACTTCTTCACAAAGTGAACACTGGAGCTCAAATTAAGAATAAAACAGAGATGATTCCAAAGAATGAAATGTTTCAGAAGCACAAAATGGTGGGATCTCACCTATTTTCCAAAATCAAGGTAGAAATCTGCATGGAAAGAAGGAAATGTGTGGGTGTTTCTAGAAAAAGGACAAGTAAATTCCCTGAGGCAAAAATAAGGCCACCATGGAGAAGAATTAAATAATAGAAACATAGAAATGTAGAGGACATAAAGCTAGTAGTAAAACTGTGGGAACAAGTGTAGAAAGGCTCTGCAATTTCTGTGGTAAATTTTGGATTTTATCCTAAGGGTAAGAGAGTATCATGGAATTATTGAAGGTATGTAAGTATACATTCCAGTTTAAATTTACATTTAGGGCACTGGCTGTGATGGTAGGTGTGATATAAGATTATGTTAGAGAAAGAATAGAAATAAGGTGAAGATATAGGAAGCTCCTAAAGAAAGTGTGAAGAGTGGTGTGTGCCTAACACAGTATAAAATGAAAAGAGGCACCAGATTTGAGAGACTTTAATGTTGTTAGCTCACAGAGATTTGGAAAAAGTAAAATAAATTACTACCTAAATTTGTGGATTGCACACCTTGATAAATAGGACGCTCCTTACCAGGAAAAAGAAAAAAAATAATTATGAAAAATAAAATAAGATTCAGAATTTGGAGAGGAGAGGAAAGGAGTATATATGTTGACTTTTACCTATGAGTGACCTGGAATCATGGTTCATTTATGCAGAAGCAGGAAGTATACACATTTAAATGAAGTCTAAATGAGGCAGAGAGAGACTGGAGTTTTAGAATCAGACTTTCCTCTGTTTAATCAAAAATTGGCTGTTTTCTACCTGCTTTCTCTAAGTTAATTATATATGTTCTTGTATAATTTAGACTTTCCTCTTTAAAAAAAAATCAGTAAATTTCCTCTTTGAGAAAATAACTGATGAATGATGATCTGGAAAGGAAGGTCAGGTGAGTGTCCACTCAGTCCTTGGCTTTGGAGTAGGGCTGGAGTTATCTGTGCTGTCTGCCTTGGGTGGAAGCAATGGTAAGAACCAGGTGTGGCTTATAGTAATCAAGGTGGACTACCTGGTCAAGGACATAAAGAGAAAGTTCTTAAAAGAATTCAGTGTCTTCTCTTTGCCTTACAAAGTTTTGAGGTCATTTAATTTTTCCTGGATGAGCATGAAATTTTGAAGACTGCACCCTGCAAAAGCAGATTGTGGCTGATAGCAGACTAGGTTCTGGGCATTTGTTGCTATGAGGCAATACAGTGGCCATATTGAAGTTGTAGGGTGTGTATGGAGGAGGGAGGACAGTCAGTGTGGATAATGAGGTAATAAATGATTGGCTCAGGAAGATGGGGGCTGATTCAAAGGAAATAAAATGCTAATACATCCAGGGCAATTCCCTCTCCTCCAACTTGTTACGAGGAGTTGTTAATGAATGCCCCCTGGGCTGCTCACTTCCTGCCTGTTCCCCAGGAAGGCTCCTTTCCCACTTTTGGCCAAGTAGGAGAGGAGGGGTGCCTAAGAACAAAGGAAATCTGAAACCTATAAACAGGGCAGAATGCCCCCACTCCTTTGGGCACCAACTTGGACCCCCTCATCTGCAGAGGAGCCTCTCTCCCTCTTTCTCTCTATTCTATTCTTTATATAAAACTTTTTGCTCTTGCCTCAGGGTTTCTCCAGTGTGCAACCTTTGACACGGGGAACAGGACTAGGACTTGATTCTCAACACCAGTATCATACTGGTTCATGGAGTCAACACACTGGCCGAGTTTTCTATCTTCATTTGGTAAGACAACTGGAGAAACGAGATTGGCAGGCCTCACACCATTCCTTACAAACTGACTCATTGCTACTGATCTGTTCTGCTGCATCCAATCAAGTCCCCCAAAGGCACTGACATCTTTTCAGTGTCTGTATCCTGGAATCTGTTAATGAAGATTGCCTTGAACTAATATGACACCTCTGTCAAGAGCTGAACTTCCATCTGGGGCATTTTTGCCAAAGTTACCATTAATGTTGTCTTTAAGACAAACAGCTATCTCACATTCAAACTTTGAAGAAAGATCATATTCACCAAGTTTCTCTATCAGGAATTACTGAAAATATTCTAAAGACTCACAGGAGAATAACTCTGAGAGACAACCCAGACTTCAGCTGTAGACACCAAGTAGTGCTTTTGTACAAGAAAAATAAAACAAATTAGCTAAAAATTAAATAAATGAAATGGTAAAATCATAAGAAATGATCACTCTGTATTAGTCATTTGTATAAGTATTTTTGAGCTCTGTGATTAAATTATAAAGCTGGAAGTACATTTTTTATTATTATTAGCAAAATGGCATTATTTAAGGAACGGATATGAGATGAATCCCATAAAAAGGAGAAGAAATGAAATTTGTAAGAGGATCGTCTAGAACTGTGAGAAATACTATTTAAAAAAAATTACATGAGCTTGATTCAGTTAATTCCAAGGGTAACCTGAGGAGAAGCAGTAAAAACAGTAGTGATATTCTTAGAAGAGTTTGAAAACATGGAATCCAAGAAAAGATATGTTTTAAAAATAAAATAATCATATGGGACCACATGCTGATGAAATTAATTACAATAATCAAGGATTGTTCTTTTTATTAAATAATGGGTGGAGGTAAAGGAGAAGAAAGTGAATAAGTAAAAAACTCTATGAGCAAGTTTGTGACAGAAAAATTAAAGATGAGTTTCAGGGAAGGTAAAGGAAAGCATGGTGCAAGCTGATTTTATTAATTTAGAATTTATAATGTCAGTTTAATTCATCTTGAATTTTCAATGGTTTCCTAAGATTAGATATTAATTTCTAAATTATGCAAAGGAACAGAGAATTATTCTATTCATTTTCATTGTCAAACATAATTCATTAATTTAGGCAAAGAGTTTCTCAGTTGAGATTCTGCACAACATTTCAAGATTAATTTGATGACAGAATGTTTATATAATAAATATTACAATAAAGAGGGTACTTTGGGACATTTTATTTAGGCAATTAAGAATTTTAAAAACCTCATTTTCTTTGAATTTCATTAATTTAGCATTCACTTAAGATTCTACCCTGGGATTTTCTTTTCCTAATGTTAGACCAAATTTTAAATTATTTTTTGTTAATGACCTCTGGATATCCTGTTTATATCCTTGACACTATTCTTTTATAATCAAAAATGGATTTTTTTTTATTCTGTGGCTTAATTTTTAAATGTTTCATTTTGCTTTTGTAACACATGGCATTTTATTCTTACAAACTTTGATTTTATAATTTTTCTTTATTTCTAGCACCTTCTTCTGCCTTTCAAAAACATTTTTCTGATATAAAATGTCTTAACTACCAATTATCTACTACAATCTTTCGGACCTAAGAAACCATGAAAACAATGTTTTTGACTTCAATAAGAATTATCTAAAATGTTGGAATTTTAAATATTTAACAGTGAAGATTCTAGCATTTCTTTTTTCATAGTTCTCAATTTCCTTTACTCATTAATCTGTTTGATTGGTTTCTTCCTCATCTTCTTTTTCTGTGCTCTGACTTCTCATCCCCAACATTTAAGACAATTATCTTTCATTTTCAAGGTTAATTTTTGTAAACTATCTTTGTTATTTCTTTGGGTCTCTGTAAATAAGAATATGATCAACTACTTGATTTCATTTGTAGACATTGCTTCAATTTGGAACCTCACATGAGTCCTGTCTTTGGAATCTACTTCTTCCACTAAAATTAGGAGCACATCCCCAAATCTGACAGGCTCTGGTGCCTATTCCCTATCCTAGTTACTCCATTCTGGTGTTTGGAAATTTTGTGTGTACATTTTCACTGGCAGGCATATAAGAATAGGGACACATGAAGCTTTTTTACAGGCAAATGTTTATTAAAATCTAATTAATGATACACAAAATCCTGAGTTAGATATTCTTTTCAAGCAATTTATTGAGATAAAGGACAGATAGACACAGTTCCTCTGACACTGGTTCCTTGATTGATTGATTACTTTCAGAACCAACACCCAAATCTGAGGATGCTCAAGTCCATTAGAAAAATGACATAGTTTTTACATATAACTCATGTATATTCTCCCATATATCATATCAAAATTACATGTAATGTCTAATACAACGAAAAGAAAATGCTATGTAAATAGCTTTTACACTTTATTATTTAGGTAATAATGATGAGGAAAATAAGCTTATGTTTGTTGAATACAGACACAATTCTTTTTCTGATATTTTTGATCTGTGGTTGACTGAATTGACAGATTTGGAATCCATGCATACATAGCACTGATTATTAATGAATTCCTGCAATCCATACATTTTCATAAATTATATAATTTGGGGATACAAGACATATGCAAGAATAGCTACAACACAAGCCATGCTGGGAAAAATGTTATAGAAATATATATATATTTGTTTTCCATCAAAGACCAAAGTGGGTCAGTCTAAAGGAAAGGAAGGAGAGAAAATGTTTTAAGAAAGCACTGAAGCACGGCTCTAGACAAATGGAAAATAGCAGCAGCAGACAGACTAGTCTGACAAACAGCTACAAGGGCAAAAGCTTTAGGCTGACTCTAAATCTAAGAAAACAGCAAAACAACAGTTTCTGAAAATAGTGACTGCAGTTTTGTGTTGAAAAAAATCTCATGCCTTTAAAGAGGAGCAAAGTATGTTTTATTTATTTCTGTCACAGAGAAGTAGTCATTAATCTCTCTAAATAATTGGATTTTTAAATATGGACAGTATACCCAACTGTGGATTCTCATACATATATCTATTCTTAAGAGCAATCTCTCTCTCTCTCTCTCTCTCTCTCTCTCTCTCTCTATATATATATATATATATATATATATATATATATATGTGTGTGTGTGTGTGT
>NW_025999925.1:12744629-12789443 GCF_001458135.2 Marmota marmota marmota
TATATATATATATATATATATATATATATATGTGTGTGTGTGTGTGTGTGTGTGTGTGTAAAGATAGCATATGTGATTTAAAAATATAAAAAAAATTCAATCTTCAGTGTGATCTCTTAACTTAGTATTTAGAGAATTTGAGTTCTAGCTTAATTAGATCAGCAAATCAATAAATCATCTTTGGATAGTACCATGATTCATCTCTTAAATCTTATCAGTGAGACAACATGAAAAATGTCTGTTGACCTTGATTCTTAACTAATTTCCAACATTGTTATTTATTTTGAAGAAAAATTCACTATTGATCTGGACTGAGAAAATGACTAAGAATGAATAAACATAAATTATATAGGACTAGAGATGTCTCCAAATTTCTATTAATTCTCTGTGTGTCCTGTATTATATTACCTGTAATTAGTTATATAGCAATATTCTTGTCTAAGCTGAGAAAATTTTATCTTAATAAAACTAAGGTAGAAAAGCTATAACCCTGAAAATGACAATGATATTATGTTATATAAAATAATTGCTATTATGATTAATTAAATTTGTTGGGATAAATACTGTGCAATTGTTTTACAAGCAACCATTTATTGAATCTTGATAATGGCTCTATAAAGAAGGTATTATTATTATTATAACACTGTTTAGTAAGTGCTGCAATGAAGTCTTAGAATCAGAACTCATCCCTAAGTTCTCACTGCTTGTTACAATGGGCATGTGTCTTATCTTTAGAGTTTCTGTTCTCTATGGTAAAATGACTGAAAACAAGGAAGCCCAAAAGAGACCTGGTGGGGAATACTAAACCCTCACTCCAAGATTAAGGTCTTGTAGGATCTATCATCTTCATGTGGCAGGGAAGCTTCTGGGCTTCTCAATACCTGTTCCATAACAAAGCCTTGGCAGAGTGTCTGATCCGCCTCCAGTAGCAGTCACCAAGCTCCATGTCTCCCCAAATTCCACTTGACAGCTTGACTAAGAGATTTGACTATTTGTAGCATCAGCAACATCAAAGTTACAGCTAGTGGAACTTCACTCCACAACTGGATCACTTTCAGGTTGTCTGATTCCCAAGCAAAGCAGCAATAGCAGCAGTGAAACCTTTGGCTATTCTGGTCTTTTTTTCCACAACAAGGCATGGGGGAGAGAGCCAAGGAAGTAGAGAGTAGTATTTCATAACCTAAGTTTCAGGTACAATGATAGAAAAGTTCTACATCTCTCTAATGTTCATCCATTGGCTTGAGGCATCCTGGGTCCAGTGGCTTCTGCCCCAACTAATCCAAGAAGGGCATCTAGCAACAGAAGATATCCCAAGGAAGCAACTTCTGTCCTCGCAGATGGCAACGGCAGCTACCAGATGTATGAATCTCACTAGAATTTGATTCTAAGGGCACAGAAAACAAACTGTATTTGGAGCCAAAGCCCCCAAAATAGATCTGAGACTATAAGTTAACACTAAAAAAGATAATTGCCAAATAGAGATTTAGCTAGATTTAAGATTTAGATACAATCAAGATAACTACCCATTACTCAAGAATGTTCAAAATATAGTTTAAAATCATCTGCTCACAACAAGAACCATGCAAGCTATAACAATATCAGATAAATAAAATGTTGAAATTATCTAGTGAAAATTTTATGTAGCTGCTATTAAAATGCTTCAAGAATCAATTACATATTCTCTTTTTTTTATTCTCTTAAAACAAGTTTATAAAACCAAAATCTCAACAAAGTGAAATTATATATAAAATAGAAGTAAATGCCTTGTTGGAACAAACTAGGCACAAATAATACTGGGAAACTCACTTACATGGAATCTATAAAAGTAGAACTCACAGAAATAAAAAGTGTAGAAAATTGGTTACTAGAGGCAAGGGGGATGGAGAATGATGATATATTCTTGGTCAAAGGGTACAAAACATCAGTTGGATAGAGAACTCTGTTTTTGAAACCTATTGTACAAAAATAAATAAGTATGTGAAGCAACAGATATCTAAATTATCTGGACTTATTTATTTTACAAAGCATGTATACATAAAGACATCACATTACACCCATAAATATATACCATCTCTAATTTTTGGATTAAAAATAAATTTTAAAAATACATAAAAATGAAATAACTGAATGCCATAACTGAATTTAAATATTCACTATATAAATATACAAGTTTGGTATTGTCACAGAATATGAGGTAAACACAACAATCAATTACATTTCTATACAATGAAAATATAAAAAAATTAGAAACTATGATATCTCTTATAATTGATATGAAGAAAAGAAAATATTATACAGAAGTTCAACAAAAAATGGATTTTATTTGTTTGATAACAATTACAAAGGGCAATGGACAACATCAGTGAGGATCCACATAAATGGAGACATATGCCATGTTTGTTGACTGGAAGGACCAGCAAAATAAAGAAACCATTTCTCCCCAAATGTGAATAGGTTAGTGTAATTTATAAAAGTATCTCAAAGATTTTTTTTGTAGCTATAGACAAGTCTATTCTATAATTTTTATAAAAGGCAAAAACAGTCTTGAAAGAGATGCATAAAATGGGAACATTCACACTTCCCACTGTTATAGCTTTCTAGATACCCACATAATTAGGACAGTATGGTATTCTCACATATACATGGATCAATGAAACAGACTAGACAGCCCAAAAATAAAAGCACACAAGTATCCTGAATTAAATTTTGCAGGCAACCCAATAGAGAAGGTATATCTTTTTAAAATAAGTGGTGTTTAAGTAATTAGATGCAAATAATCAAAATTAAAATGCTATATAACCACATATGTAATAAAAATGATAGCTCACAATATATCTTTAAATTATATGTAAAATACAAATATAGAAAACATCTAGAAAATATTTTTCATTGATGGTTAGTCATCTTTCCATTGGTGTGGACTAAATATCCCATAACAAGAACTTAGAGAAGGAAAAAATTATTTTGGCTCATGGTTTCAAAGGTTCAGTGCATGGTTGACCAACTCCATAGCTCTGGACTTGAAGTAGTGCAGAACTCCTTGGAAAAAGGGCATGGCTGAGCAAGCAGCTTGGGAATGGCAACACGAAGCAGAGAGAGTGCCACTCACCAGGAACAAAATAGAAACCCAAAGGTCCACCTACTTCCTAAAAACCACATCAAGCCTGTAGGCAGTTACCACCCAGTTAATCTGTATCAGTGGATTAGGTCACTGATCAGATTATACCTCTATTAACCTAATTATTTTAACTCTGTGTATTCTGGCATTGCCTTAGACATGAACTTTTGGGGAATATCTCTTATTTAAACCATAACAAATTAGGATTATGCTAACCCCCTCTAGAATTGACAGAAAAACACAGCTCATAAAAGGAAAAATTAATCATTTAGAGCTCATCACAATTTAAAACTTCTTTCTACAAAAGACTCTGTGGAAAGGATGAAGAGATAATTTAAAGATTAGAAGAAAATATTTGCAACCCTCATATCTGACAAAGTATTTGTTCCTGGAATATATAAAGAATTCAAGTCTTAATAATAAAAATGAACAGTCCAATAGAAAAAAAAAGGGCCAAAAAATCCATGTGCATTTCAGCAAAAGTGATATACAGTTGACAAATAAGCATAGAAATAGATTCAACATCATTCCCTATTAGAGAAATGTAAATTAAAACTATAATGATAAATTACAGTACCCCGATCAGTATGGCTAAGAAAAGTAAAATTAAAGACGGTGAGAGAATGTGGAAAAATTGTATCACTAATTTATTGCTTCTTGGGAAGTAAAATGTAAAGCTACTCTGACATTTATTTAAACTACAATTGGCTTGCCATACCTATTACTCAGAATTCTCTGCAGAAACAGAACTAACAGTATATATTGGAAGGAGCTGATGTTGTGGTCTTGAGAAAGAATTTATCTCTACTAACCTTGTTTTTGGATTTAAGGCCTTCAACGAATTTGATAAGACATCCTATATTTATTGAGAGCAATCTTCTTTACTTAAAATTAACTGAATGTAGATGTTAACCATATCTACCAAATATCTTCCAGCCATACCTAAATTAGGGTACAGTTAAATAGTTAGGTATTAAAGTTAACCAAACTCATACATAAAACTATAACATATGATCCAGCAATTACATTCTTAAACAAACATGACAAAGAAATGAAAAATGTATTTTCACCCAGAAAGTTGGACTCTAATCTTTGTCATAGACAAAATTTGAAAATTACCCAAATATCCCTCTATAGATAACATCATTAAACAAAATGTAGAACATCCATACAATGAAAGAGTATTCATAAAGAAAATGAGAAAAGTAATAATATAACAATCATTTGGATAAACCTAAAGGGAAGAATGTTGACCAAGAAAAAAATTCCTAATTTTAATAACACATTGTATGCCTTTATTTGTAGAAAACACACAAAGTCATTTAGTCATAGAGTTGGAGAACAGATTTTTGATTTCTAGGGGTTAGAAGTGAGGAATGATGGGTGTGATTATAACAGGGAAAACTCAAGTGTGTTTATGGTAATAGACATTTAAGTACCTTGACAGAGATTGTGAAGACATGAAGTCACACGTGAAAAAGTTGTACATACACACACACACACACACATACACACACACACAAGTTCATGTATAACTAGTGAAATCGACATGAGTTATGTGAATTGTAATCATGTAGATTTCTGGATCAGAATATTTCACTACAGCACAATAGTTATGTAGGGTATTAACTTTGAGGTAGCCTGGATAAAGAATACATATGACCTATTTCTATTTCTTTGAACCTTCCTGTAAATCTATAACTATTTCAACTTAATGACATTGTTTTTTGAAAGTGAAGACCAAGCATTAAGTATTAAATGAACATGCACCATGGTTCTATGGACTCTTCTTTGCCAGGTTACTTCATGCTTGTTGTTTTCTTGTATAAGACAATCTTTCAATACTTTTTTATTTAAATAAGAAATTTAGCATTCTGTTGTAGATACGATAATTCTCTTTCAAGAAAAGATTCCATACTTACAATCAGAGAGTGAGATTAGTACTCAGCTTCCAACTGAGTTTTTCAGGATAGGCATCATATCCAAAGTGTTGCTTTGTCTGGTGTCTGACTGCTCCCACTGAAGTCTTCATCCCTTGGTTGCAGAGAGGCAGAGAACTGAAAACAGACCATTAAAAGTATTACTCTCCCCACAGCTTCTGATTGTTGGATGAAGATCTACATCACGAGTCAACATCTCCCTCTGCTTAGATCTGATACCTTCTCCTTTTTTGCATATTTTGGTCTTTCATAAAAAAAAAATTTGTCTTCCCTTTCCCAAACAAGTAACTCATATGTGAGCACTAGAAAATTGGGCACTTAAATTAGGGAAAATACACCTGAAAGAAAACAATGCAACCATATAATGTTAGGCTTTTGAAAAAAGTTCTTATTACTTGGCTAATATTTATTTTATAAGCTAAATAAAATATTTTAGACATTGAATTTGTAAAATGATTACTATTATGTTAGGATAAAACACTAGAAATAAGTATACACACATGTAAATAGAACCTACCTCTGGGTAGCAATGTTATGTATTGTTGCATTCTAGTTACTATGCTTAATTAAATTTTGTTCATTTAAATTAACCATGGGCTGTTCTTATAATTAGAAAAAAAATATAAAATTACTGCATAATCAATAAATATATAGTAATGCTAAACTAAGGTGATAAAGTTAATTTTCATTCAAAATAAAACAATTTGAATTTAAACTTAATCTATGAACTGGGTCGATTTAATTTTATTTTTATTCTCTGTGTATTAAATCTTAAGAAAAAATCTTCATAGACAAATTTAATTGTTGTTCTCATGGTTAGTTGAACTAACTTGGATAATGATCACATCTAAAAGTTAAGATTATCTCAATGCTAGGGCTGCAATTTGCCACTTTTGAAACAGAAATATTTCATCCATGATTGCTTTAAGAATAAAGAGATATTATAAGTATCAATTTTATAAAAATTTAGAAGGTAACTATTGGGTCAACTATTCTAAATTATAAATTATCACCATTAATGATAGCTTAAAACGAAATTCAATGGTAATTGTAACACATGGTTGCCTAATTTGAATTTACTGTGAAATTTTAAATTAAAACTGATTCTACAATGCAACCACTTTCCTGGACCATTTAGATGTATACCCTTTTCTAACTTTTCATTTCACAATTTCTTAAATGACAAGGAAAAATTAAAGCATTCATGTACATAATGGTAATATAATTAAAAATTTCCTATTTCTACAAATGAATAATATCTTTAGAGCCCTTCACTATGTCATGAAGTGAAAGAATTAAGATACATGAAAAACCAGAAATTAGTGGAAATGATAATTATAAATACATATTATTAAATTATTAAATTTTACCCTTGAATTACAGTAATAAGAATCTGAGAATATCTGGTTTTCTACCAAGTTGACTATGTGATTCCAAAGGATATAAAAAGTTTGAAAATTTTTGCCTTCCCTGTTTTATTTTTTAGTCTTTTGAAAATACATATAATAATTTAAATCTGGATACATAATCTGAAACAGTTAAAATATACATCTCTTCTTGTATAATGCACATTAACATTGATACATTTAGAGATATGCATTTGATGTGAAATTTCATAAATAGGTAAGAACTACCTAAAGTTTAAATCGAAGGGGAAGAAAAATCTAAGATATTATAACAAATTAACCTGGAGTTCTACAGGTAGATCAGAGATAAAAGGACACACTAGTTTTGAAATACTTGAAATAGCCTATAATTAAGTTGCTTAAAACTCAAGCCACTAATAAGCTAAAAACAAAAAGGCACAGGATTGTGATTAGTAACCAGACATACTGAATATATTATATAAAATATATAGTTAAAATAAAAAATAAGAATAAATAAAGAGGAACAGAAATAATAACTAAAAAGTCTAATATGAATAAATCTGTTGATTATATATGCTTGTCTTTCTTCTGCTGGATTCTCTTAAGATAAAAAATTATATGCAGTTGTAGATTTAACATTGTACTATTGACTTGTAACTTGTATAAATGCAATATGCATGATAACAATAGCCAAAAAAACAGTTAAAGAAAATAAAGCTAAAGAGCAGAAAAACTTCTATCACACTGAAATTTAGTTAGTAAGAATGGAAAATCAATTCTAATGTTAAAATGTATATAGTAAGGCTGTGGTTGTGGCTCAGTGGTAGAGAGAGCACTTATCTGGCAAGAGTGAGGCACTGGGTTTGATCCTCAGCACCATGTAAAAATAAAATAATAATATTGTGTACAACTAAAAAGTACATATTTTAAAAAATAAAATACTTTGCTTATTTAAAAAATGTATATTATAAATTTGAAAGCAAGCACTAAGAAGTTTCTTATGAATTCTTATGAAAGAAATGAAAACATTACACTAGAAAATATTAAGTCACTGCAAAAATATAGAGTATAAAAGAAGAGTATAAGTAAAAAAATAGACATGAGACTCATACAAAACAAAATGTAAATGGATAAATCCAATTACATAAATAACAACATTAAATGTAAGAGGATTAGCAAGACAATCAATATACAAAGATTATTAGAATACAATTTTTGAAACCCATGAAATACATAGGAGACATACTGTATATTTAAATATATCAATAAGAAGAATCTTAAGGATGGAAATTTTTAATTTTCTTCTTTATTTTTTTATTTCTCTTTTGAGATAACAAGACAGTAGAGTGTATTTTGATATATGTACATGGAGTATAACTAATTTTAATTAGGATCCCATTCTTGTGGTTGTACATGATGTGGAGTTTCACTGGTGATGTATTCATATATGAACGTAGGAAAGTTATGTCCGATTCATTCTAAGTCTTTCCTAATCCCATTCCCCTTCCTTTCCCTTCATTCTCCTTTGTCTGATCTACTGAACTTCTATTCTTCCCTCCCTAACACCCATTGTGTGTAACCATCTGCATATCAGAGAGAACATTTAACCTCTGGTTGTTTGAGATTGACTTATTTCACTTAGTATGATAGTCTCCAGATCCACCCATTTACCAGCAAAAGTCATAAAGTCATTCTTTTTATGGCTGAGTGATATTTCATTCTATATATATATTCCACATTTTCTCTAAAGGATGGAAATTATATATCATGCAAAGAGTGGTCATAAGAAAAGTAAAATAGATCAATTAAAATAGAAGAAATAATAATAGAACATCAGAAGTAAAGAAAAGGTACATTTGCAATTATTGAAGGGTTGCTATTATCTGTTTTGAGTGTACATGCACTTCACAACAAGACTCAAAATATGGGAAGCAAAACACTGATGTAATTGAAAGGGAAGATCACTTTTATTCAACATTGCACTAAAGTTTCTAGCCAGTGAGTTTAGGCAAAAAACGGAAAAAAAATGTGTGAATTGGAAAGAAATAAAACAATATTTCTTTGTCTTATGTGTAAAAAATTCTAAGGAACATGCTAACAAAACTATTACAATTAACATAAGAGTTCAACAAAGTATTAGAATATGAGATTTATACAAGGAAAATAATTTTTCTGTATTTCAGAAATTAAGTGAAAAGTTGAAAAGTATCTCATTTATAATTTTGTGAAGAATGAAATACTTCAGAATATATGTATTTAAACAAGTTCAATTGTGTACACTAAAAACTATAGAATATTTTGGATTAAAATAAGGCCTAACTAAAAAAAGATGCCAAGTGTTCATAAATTCCTAATATTACGAATGTAACTCTCCAAATCGATTTGCAGATTCATTGCAATATCAAGCAAAATCCCAGTTGCTTTTCTTTCAGATTCCAAGACAAACATAAAATAAATATGAAAATAGGAGGGACCTAGTATAACCAAAACAACTTTTAAATAATGGACAAAGTTGAAGAGAACATTCTTTTTCCAGTTGGTAGAGTGCTTGTCTCTCATTCATAAGGCTCTGGGTTTAATTCCAGCACTACACGCACAAAAAATATTGCTAAAAGTTGCATTGATAAAGCCACTATATGATGGGTGTGGTGATACACACCAGTTGTAATACCAGCTACTCAGGAGGCAGGGGTAGCAGAATCACAAGTTCCAAGACAGCGTCCACACTTAGACAGAACCTGTTTCAATAAAACAACAGCAACAACCACAAACAAACAAAGAAACAAAAACAGCTGAGATGTAGCTTAATGATAGAGCACTTGCTTCTTCTCTAGCTCAAGGGAGGCCCTGGGTTCAACCCCCAATACTGCAAACAAAACAAAATAAAAACATACAGTCAGAATGGCAATTATGAATAATACAATTAACAATAAATGTTGGTGAGGATGTGGGGAAAAAGGCACACTCATGCATTATTTGTGGAACCAAAAATTGGTGCAACCACTCTGGAAAGCAGTATGGCTATTCCTCAGAAAACTTGGAATGGAACCACCAATTAGCCTAGTTATTACACTCCTTGGTATAGACCCTAAGGACTTAAAAACCAGGATATTATATTAATAAGGACGCATCAATATTTATAGAAGCTCAATTCACAATAGCATAGCTGTGGAAACAAACTAGGTGTCCTTCAACAGATGAAAATGGAAAAAGAAAATGTGATACACACCCTCCTGCCCCACACACATAATAGAATATTACTCATCCACAAAGAATAAAATTATGGCACATGCCAGTAGATAGATGAAACTGGAGACCATCATGCTAAGTGATATAAGCCAGTCCTAAAAAACCAAAGGCCGAATATTCTCTCTCATATGTGGATGCTAACACACAATGGGGAGGGGTTAAGAATACAAGTTCAATGGATTAGCCAAAGGAGAATGAAGAGAAGGGAAGGGGAATGGGAATTGGAAAGACAGTAGAATGAAACACATATAACTTTCCTATGTTCATATATGAATACACCACCATTAAAACTCCACATGGTGTTCAACCACATGAATGGGATCCCAATTAGAATAAGTTTACTTCACATATGCATGTCAAAATACACTGTACTGTCATGTATATCTAAAAAGAAAGAAATTTAAAAAGATTAAAGCAAATATGGACACACACACACCACACAAGGAACACTATTATGTTGCTATGAGAACAAACACACTAGAATTGAAAGCCCAGAAATAAATGTTCACACTGATATTTGACTACAGCCTCAAAACAATTGAATGGGAAAAGGACAGTCTTTTCAACAGATTTTGCCAGAACAAGAAGATATATGCATGCAAAGAATAAAGTTGGACCCCTGTTTCATGCTATAGCTGAAAATGAACACAAAAATAGATGTAATATTTAAATTTAAAATTTAAAATTATACAACTTTAAGAGAAAAGCACAGATATAAGCTTTTAAGAACTTGTGTAGACTTTTTGTTGCAATGTTTTCTTAGGTATAACACAAAAAAAACACAGCAACAACAAAAAATAAATTAGGTTTCATACAAATTAAAAATTTGAAAATATTTGAAATTGTAGCTTTCTCATATATTATCTGATTGGTCTCTATCAATTACTCTATGCTGCAGTCTGGCTGGGCACAAATAACGAACCACTGAAGCAGGAACAAACTTTATTTTTAAACTGCAGGAAAACACTTCACACAGCTCCCGGGGAATCCTCCCAAACGCCATGAGGCTTGTCCAGGAACCCCCAGCCGGAAATATCTCTCCCGGAAATCCCTCCTCCTGCACTTCCCCAACCAATGGGAACTCTCGGGGAATCCCCGGAAATCCCCAGGAGAACTCCAAAATAGTGCGAGAAATCAAAAGTTGCGGCAGAGGCGGATAGTAATGCCTCGCCTGTCAATCAATACTGTTGGCAAAATGCCAGGGGCCATACAGACTCAGCCGTGGCTCTCAGCAACTCTATTGCTTGGGTTAAATAGTTTATCTGATAATGCATGTAATTCAGTAGTTTGCCCATCTATTTTCCTTCTTTTCTACTATAAATTTATGTTCAATTTCAAGAAATTATTATATTATTTCTACTACTTATTTTAATTGAATTTGGTTTCTCATTTCCTCCTTTTTATCTAGTTGCATAGGAAAGTAAAATCTTAGTTTTCAATTTTCTTTCCTTCTGAATGTACTAATGATACTGAAATATTGTCTAGTCTTCATGTCTCCTTCATTGAATTAAAATCAACTTTTACTATAGCTTTGATTTTTTTCTAGTTAAATCAAGAGTGTTTTGGAAAGATTAAATTTTATAATTAGTTGTGTTAAATTTTAATATTCTCTTCTGTCTAATTTATGAAGTTTTGATATGATTATAGAATATGACACATATATTTATTATTATAGTATTTATATTTGGGAAATGATGTTTTTTTAATCCATAATGTATGACATGATTTTGTGATACTCTTATAAGAAATTGGCAAAAGTACAAATTCTTCTTTCATTATATAAGAAGCATACCAAGACTGAGAATTATTCAATTATTTTCTATGTGTTTTCTTCTCTTTCGATATTCATTTAATTGTTTAATGGATAAGTTAAAGAATTTTATTATGATTTGAGAAAATATGAAAATTAAGAACATTATGACCCTTCTTTGACACCCCCCTAGCCATTCCCCTGGGGTAACCATCTTTAATTATTTAAATTTTTTATTTTGATTTTCCTTGATAGTTATTCTACCAGTTTAAAAATGGCAATTTTCTTCATCATTATTCCTATATTTGATGATGATTTAAATATATTGCATGTATTTACTTTAAGGTATAATAAAAATTATCATTTTTTATCATTAAATAAGTATTTAAAAATAATCAAAATAAATTATAAATAACTGCCTTTCCCAAGTAAATCTTCTAAGCATTACTTGTCTTCTCAAAATACTTTTCTTCACTTCAAGTTTATATATCAGTTGGATATTTTTTTAGTTTTTATATCTACCCATTTGATATTATTTGTAATCTTGGCTAATACTCTATTTACTTATCTAATATTATAATAATAAACTCATACTAAACATTAGAAAATCCCCAAATAACATTTATATTATTATGGTTATATACAGTTATTATTATAAATAATTCTCATTAACAGTGAATTATTTTGCTGGGATAGCATTCATTTCTTTTTAAAATCCCATATGGTGACCTCTGTATAATTGGTAACAAAAAAAATAATTTTTAATGAAATAGAATTACTTTTTTCTTATAGTAATCAATTTCTTAATATTTTCTAATATTGTAACATAACTTAATTTTTGTTTGTTTGTTTTGGTACAGGGGATTGATCTCAGGGGCACTTGGCCACATCCCCAGCCCTATGTTGTATTTTATTTAGAGACAGGGTCTCACTGCTTAGCACCTTGCTGTTGCTGGGCTGGTTTTGAACTCGAGATCCTCCAGCCTAAGCCTGAGGAGCTGCTGGGATTACAGGCATGTGCTAATGCACCCAGCTACATAACTCCTTTTGAATGACATTTTTTTCCTTCTCATACATTTTCCCACTGTTTATTTACCTTTTTTTTCCCTTAATTGAGAAGATTTATTTTCTTCCAATCATGTTATCCATAGTATCCATCATTTTTTTTGTCATTTAATCGTTAACTTCAAAGTATTTCATTCATCTTAAGATTTACTGGAATGCTCACTTTCCTGTAGTTGTTCAAAATTATTCTTTTTTATGTAGGCATATTAATGTTTTCTAGGTTAATGATCTGCTAGGTTAGTTTTAAAATATTGATTTTCTCAATATATCTCTCACTATAATTTTCTTTAATGTTTATTTATAGGAATTCCTACTCAACTTTTTCAGAAAGCCTTGAAGACTTTAAATACCTATATTTTTCATATGTGGTGAAATTTTGGTTCTATTCTCTCAACTGGTAGTTATTTTATCTTAGTTCAGAAATTTGTGTTAGTTTTGTATTGCTGTGATCAAAATACTAGACAAGAACAAGTAAAGTAAGCAATGATTTATTTTGGCTCACAGTTTCAGAGGATTCAGTCTATTGTTGGCTGGCTTCAAGGCAGAAATATCATGGTGGAAAGACATGGTGGAAGAAAACTACTTATCTCAGGGCAACTGGGAGGCAGAGAGAGAGAACAAAGGAAAGGGTCAAGAAACAGATATAATTCCCAAGGTCATAATCATGGTGACCTATTGCATTAACATCCCAAATGCCTATACTTAGCACCCATTAATAATCCATTGAAATTATTAATATATCAAATGGATTAATCCACTGACAAGATTACAACCCTCAATCCAATCAGTTTGACTGAACATTGCTGAATTGCCTAACACATGAGCTTTCCAGGAAACATTCCAGATCCAAATCATAACAAAATTGAAACTGTTTTTATTAAAATATTTAAAGTCTATAATTCCATAGACAGTTCTCATTCTTTCTTTTTGTTAACTTGAAAATGTAGTGAGACATCACTCTTATTTAAATGTGTATATGCTGGGAGGTATCTTGATCCCTTAAGAGGTGTATATTATATCCATGTATGTTGTGCTTCAGACCTATGCTCAGTCAATCTGATACCAGTATCTCAGACTTTGAAACTTGAGAAAACAATGTAGAAATTCATAAATAAAGTAGTAGATAATAAGTCCTCAATGATGTTACTAGTGTGTAGGGATTCTTGATGGTGTCAGAGAGCTTCCAAAGAGAATGGCCAGTCAACAAAGGAGATGCAAGTAAGAGACCACTGATCTAACAAAAATGGTGCTGTGTTTTCTGAGGCTTCTCTTCTATTACTGTACATTATCTGAATCTGTTATTCATAATTTTTTCATCAAAGCAGTCAGCTATTATATATCCTTTAAAATTGACCCAAAATAATGAAGGCACATATCATGCAGAAAAGTAATACTGTATAATATATATGAGTTCTTATATATATGTATGATATACTTATATATATCATATATATTTCATATATATATGATTTCTTATTTATTTATTTGTTCATATATTTATTTATTTTTTAGTTTTAAGATAGGTTGTTTTTCTATGTCCATGTTTAGTTATCTATGTTTTCCCATGGATTCTGCTCAAGGAATTGGCTAACACATTAAAAAGTAAATTTCATGCTCAATGCCATATTTAAAAAATAAGGATACAGATATACACATTATTGTCATAGTAAAAAGGAGAGAAAAGTTAAAATTGAAGATTCATAATTTTGTGCAGAGTAGAATAAATGTAAATCTTATGAGTAATTTATTAAATATTTTCTTTCCTTTTCTTTCGTACTGGGAATTGAACATAGGGGTACTGAACCACTGAACTACATTCTCAGCACGTTTTATTTTTTATTTTGAGACACAGTCTCACTGTGTTGCTTAGGACCTTGCTAATTTGCTCAGGCTGGTCTTGAATTTGTGACCTGCCTCAGTCTCCCAAATTATGGGTATTACAGGCATGAACCTGGGCACCCTGCTTCTTAAAAATTTTCTAAGCAAGAACATGTATGACATTTGTAAGACATGAATGTATTTTATCAAAATTACAGTTAGTACATAAATATTTTTTAGAAATGGTCACTTCATGATAATTATTTTTGCAAGTATTTATATTTGCATGTGTTTTTACATGATGTAGGGAACACATTTTTTTAATTAATTATGTCAATGCTCCAAAAGCCTTAAAAACTACTAAGTTGTGTGTGTTTGACGATTTGCTTTCAGAATAGAAATTAAGGGGATTCAAGTGAGGTTTTAGTTCCTGCTCTTCTTCAGACTTATACAGAGTATATTGTGTAAAAAATAATGTCATTTCAATTGGTATGATATTGTCGAACACAGTGAAAGCATAAAATAAATAGAAACAGAAATTTTATCCAGCCAGCAGCTGTTAAGAAACTCAATTCCTTACAAGTTCTTAGTGAGATTATAAAGAATTCCACTGAAATAAAAATGAAAATAGTTTCACTGAACTGGGATACTTACTCTGCTACTGTTTATCCAATGTTCAAATAAATGCCATCATCAGATTTTGTAGCAAATATTACCAATTAAGTGCAGAATAAATCAAAATAAGCAGTTGTCACTGAAAGAGGTTTTGTGAGTGAATTATTTGTGTGTGTGTGTGTGTGTGTGTGTGTGTATAGCAAGGGCAAAACCCTGTTAACTAATATTTGAATAGATCTAATGGCTCACTGAATGTTAGAAACACTGAATTTTAGGGAAATAAAAATTCATTTTGAGCACACTCTAGTTTCTATGCTACTATTATGCTCTGACTTGACTGTAGAGTTTTGTTGTTGTTGTTGTTGTTTTGCATGTATGAGCTGGTATGATCACAGTTTGTGAAACTTCATACTGAACAATGAATAAATAATGAGAAACCCCTTCTTGTTTTAGTTAGCTTTTTCACTGCTGTGACTAAAGGACCCAATCGGAACAACTGTAGAAGAGGAAAAGTTTAAATTTTGGGGATCAAGGTTTCAGAAGTCTCAGACCATGAACTGCTGGCTTCATTCCTGGAACTTAAGGTGTGGCTGAATATTATGGCAGAAGAGTGTGGCAGAGGGAAACAGCTCACAGGATGATCAGGAAACAGAGATATTCCAGTTGCTAGATTTAAATTATATATCCCAAATCATGTTCCCAGTGCCTACCTCCTCCAGCCACAGGTACCTGCCTTCAGTTACCACTCAGTGGATCCCTGTCAAGGGATTAATTCATAGATTGGGTTAAGATTCTCACAATCCAATAATTTCTCCTCTGAACCTTCTTGCATTGTCTCACACATAAGCTTTTGGGGACACTTGGCATGCAAACCATGACACCCTTCTTCTCACTATGTGCATTGTTTTGTATTTGCCTTATATGTCCTGACTTCAAAGGAACTAAATCAGTTTTAATGAAGAAAGAATCTGCATGTGTGTCAATACCTCAACCTGGAACATATCCTGTTGTCAACTTTAACCATTTGTGAGTTAGGTTTATAGAATTAAATAAAGTGAGGATTAGAAAAGAAACTGGATCATGGTGAGCTGTATAAAACTCTCCATCAGCTGTACACAAATAATGAAACAGTTCCTACCTTGGGAAGCTCTTCTGAGTAATCAAAGGTAGGTTTTGCTTGAAAATATTAGCAGTGGGTTAATGATCTATTTATGCATCTTCTGAAACATTTGGATATTTCTGATAAATATCAACAGATGCAAGTCATTAAGTGTTCAGGCTGGGGTCAAATTAGTGACTGATTTCCCACACAAGAAAGACAGACCCAGAAGAACAGAATGCATGTAATTGTTAGAAATTTACATGTTTTTGTACTTACAGCATTTAGAGACACATTTAGACAGTGCTTCTACTTCACATTCCACACAGAGTGTAGAACACCAAGAATCCCAGGGCAAAATGCAAATCAAATAATTTGGTCAATTATCTCTCTCTCTCTCTCTCTCTCACACACACACACACACACACACACACACACACACAATAATCTCTGCTCAGTTCATCCATATAAATAGGAGTCACTTCTTACAACTGAGTAAGGAAACAACAGCTTTGAGAACAAGGTTAGGGAAGACATGCAGAAGTATTTAAAAGCGTTTTTTTCTTGGACACACAGAAGTTGGTCTGACAGACTGGTTGTTATTGTTAAAGGGAATAGCAACAAATCTTGATCAGAATCATGTGCCAGGATATAACAAATTCAGTAGCCATTTAAATTTAAATTGGTATATAAACACACATACACACACATACACATATAGTTGTAGATGAACACGATACATTTATTTATTTATTTTTATGTGGTGCTAAGTATCAAACCCAGTGCCTCATACATGCTAGGCAAGTGCTCTACCACTGAGCCACAACCCCATCCCTAAGGTGCTTTCAATAATTTGTGAAAGCATCAATGATAGATTTTCCTTTGAAAAAGACAGCAAGAATATTTCTGAAAAGCAAAGTTCATTAATGACCCTCTGTCTTCTTCCCAGAATCTAAACTAGAAGCATTTTTCTTACTTTGTTATTTTCAAAAAATTGTGGCACACTGGTCCAATAACTGCAGTTTCCTTCTTTAATCCCAATCATTCTATAATATGGCCCAGATCTTTTATTGGAATATCATATGCAAGAGGGACAAGGGCATTTTGACAAATAATTTTATTAATTACTTACTAAAGTTGCTAATTTGATCCACGTACTGTCATAGTAAGGCTGAAAACAAATGCAAGTAACATAACATTCGATTTTTCCTACTGAACAGAAAAACTATGCCCATTATCTGTTCTGCATAGATGGAAATAAGCTTAAACAGTCAAAGAAGCACATCAGGAAACACTGGGCTTCAACAATGAAGTGAAATTCTATGAGTAATGAACTCCACTGTACCAGTGACTTGCTTTCATATGGCACACAGAAAAGGCCAATTTTTCCTGAATAAAAGAGATGCCACTTTTTCGTATAACCTCCGAGATAGTGCTGATGTCATGATAGCTGCATTCTTGAACATCATCACCACTTCTGGTGGCCTCCTCAGAATGATAGCAGTAATTTTCAGCTTATGGTAATTCACTAGTAAGTACTGAGAAAGACTTTAACAATGAATTTCTGGTGATTGTAGGTCTTTTTAAATAACACAAAAGCCAACTCCCATTAACAAGTGCTTCTGGAAGTATTTAACTATTGCAATGAATAAAATTCCTATGAATTATAAAAACAATTCATAAGACATTAGACATTTTTACTTACTTTACAAATACAAATTTCTTCTTACAAATCAATACAAAACAGTAAACAAGAAAAAATCAGAAGGCAAAGAAATAGAAAAATCTAATACACATTTCAAAATATCTGTAACTCACTAACAATAGAGTGAGAGCAAGTAAAAATTGGGATAAATTGATAGATATTCATTGTTTTACAATATATTGAAACTGTGCAGCCAGAAATATTTGTAGTAGAAGTATGAATGAATTGATTTGAGAGAGTTCAATTTCACAATATGATTTTAAATTTTAGTGACAGCAATATGTTCATATAATTTATCTTTGGAGAGTTATTCCATGTTGAAGTCATTTGGCTAAATATGTATGTAAGAGAAATTTGATCAAAACCTTTAAAATAAGGTATAGCGAGGAATAACATAAATATCCATCCAAAGGGATTTTATGTTCATTATAGTATAGCTATACATTGGGAGCATTTTTAACAGCGAAGAAACACTGTATATCTTAAAATTAATATAGAACTCATGAATTTTACAGAAGAATATAAGCATAAATATTCAGCACATGAAAAATGTGGTTATAATGTAACATGGATAGGAGCTTAGGAGGAGGGATAAGAGTACACTTTGTATTATCCTCCTTGAAACTCGACATCCAGAAAATAATAAAGCCATTTCTTTGTATTTTCAATTTCTCCTGCATATATATAGATAGATAAATAGATACATAGAGGTACCTCGGTATCTTCATAATTTCTTAGGGATGATTAGTTATGATATGGATATTGTTCAAGATTACTTAGAAAACTTGAAACTATTTGCAATAATTCAAAATCATGAACCCATTTATTTATCTATGATCTGTGTAATTATAAATCACTACTAATTAATGATAGTGGGGATATTTAAGTTTTGTATGCATTTTTGAAATTATTAATGTTGGGCATATAGGTTATACATTTTTAAAAAAGCATTTTCTAAAAATTTTTTTTTATAATTCAGTTACTTGGCTTCATTATTTCTATAGTTCAGTGGTTCCCCAATCATTGTCTTCATTATTAGATAGAACAGATAAAATTGTACATTTGATGGATATGCACATATAAATCTATATATTAACAAATATTTTCATACAACACTGCACTCTGGGTATAGCTCTAACACAGATTATGATTATCCCAAAGGAATTCAACTCATTATTTCTCTCCTGGAAAATTCTACAAGCTAAGAGGGAATTCTAGGCAATTTATGCATATTCTAATAACTAATATTGAACAGTGGTAACCACAGAAAGTATAATACAGGAATTGCAGTATGCAACATAAGTGCACTTTACTTCCTTGTTTCTTCATTTTTGGAATACTCTCAGTTACAGCTTATAACCAGCTTTCTGCTCTTCCTTTGACCCACTTCTGAATGTAACTTCCTACCTTCTATCTTCTTCATATTATTTTTCTCTCTCCCTCCCTCTTTCTCTCATGTCCCTCCTCTCATTGTTATTCTCTTTTTCCCTCTCTCTCTTCCAAGCTACTATGACCTCTATCTTTGATTACTGTCCATATCATATATTTTTCTTATAAAATGTTCATTGGTACAAGCTGCCTAGTTCTTTTTAAAAACTCTTTACTATCTTTTCCCTTCTCTGAGGACCAATTATTTCCATATCTTCAAGATTGGTCCTAACTCTTACATTCTGGGTAGAATTAGCTATACTGTTTCAAACTGGAGTGTGGTTTAGTGTTGGAAAGCAAAATTCAAATGAAGGTGCAATGAATGATTTAAACTTTGTCAAATCTGAAATATGGAGTGGTTGACATCCTTCAAATAGAATTGCTTTTTTTTCAATGTCATTCTTATTGTCGACATTAACATGTATGAAATAATTACTTTTGTATTTCAAAGGATTTATGATACTTTATTACTACCTATTACTATTAAGTGTTGGTAATATGATTCAAACTGTTATCTTTTTCATGCCATTTCATGATTCAATTCAGTGATTTTTTAACATTATTGATTCTTTTTAGTTATATGTGACAGTAGAGTCTGTTTTGATATAATTGTACAAGCTTGGAATATATTTTATTCTAATTAAGACTCTAATGTGTTTAATATCAAAATTATGAAGAAAGGACATTAAAAGCTATTTGTTTCTAAACAATACTGGTTTTATGAGTAGATCTCCCATATAAACCATCGAAATCTTGTATATCCATGGTGAATAGTTTCATCTAAATAATACAATAGTCTTTCATAGATTATCTATAAATTTTTTATCTTGAAACAGGAGGTATAACATTGCTACAAGCATACTAGGTTTAAATGATGCTTGCTCATAAACGGTCTTTTATTTTAATGAGCTTCAACTTATCTTGAATATGAGAAGGAGACATTTTAAAGTTTTTAGCAAAGATAAAGTGTAGATTTTTGAAAAATTGCTTTTGAAGTGATGTGTTCGTCTACTGAAAAAAAAACATTGAGTATGGAGTTCTACATTTCCTCTACAGGAATTCTACTAGAAGAAATATTAGAATGTAGCATTATCTATTTTGTCAAGAAGCAAGAGGCAGTACTTGTTGCTTGAGTAAAATTTAGCTTCCTCATAGTGGGCTTAAAACTTGTTATTAATGCTTCACATTATACTACCTTTCTGTACAGAAATAGAAACAATAGACATGTGGTGAAATGTCTGCATTTGCCATGGGGGAGGCAGTGATACTGGTTCATAGAATAAAGGAATGTCAATTATATACATTGAGCACAAGTCAAAACTAATGGAGGAATCCACACCTAAATATCTGTGTTGAACATGAAAAACACAGAGATTAATGAGATACAATTGAAGATCTAGATCAATTCATGAGAAAATATTTTCAGCGCTAAATTGAGTTGTCAATAGAACAAAATCAATTAGAAAGTGAACATAGAAATTGAGCATGGGTAAAAAGTATACGGAAAATATGTTGAGTGATAGGCTTAGGTAGGTAAATGCTAATATTTCTACTCTGTTTATGGGGTTGAAAAATGATATGTGAATATATTGAACACATTAGTTATAATAAATAAGTATTGGAAATAAAATTCACAGAAAATATGAATTACTAAAGTTTACATTTTTATCATGGTACTTTTGTGAATAGAATTAGTTAAAACAACATTTCCTCATAAAAGAATATGTGTTAATTAAAAAGTAATCAAAATTTTGAGAATAACATGCCTCATTTATTTTCTCATTTAATGATATTATTTAATGAGTGTACATTTTGATATTTGATACTTTTTCTTGTTTTAATTCTTTTCCATCCTTAACACCTTAAATTTAAAACCACATGTGTTAGGATATGGTGGAGTGTTGTACTACACAGTGGCACTTACAACTGTATTTCTGATGCTTAAATGGTCAGAGAGCTCAACTTAATTGGATGGAAAGGGCAGAAAGATGCACAGCAGGAGAGCAATAGAGGGTGGAAGAGAGGGGATCTTAAAGGGCAGCTTTCTTGGGGTTAAAAGAAAGTGAATAAGTTTTGTTTAATTTATTCTTACTATTAAAATAACATGCATTTTACATGAAAAACTACTATTTTCCCTGCTTATATTATTTTACAAAAATGTTTAATTATTTTTCTAACTTGATCTACACAAGAATATAAATGTATAAATTCATTCTCATTGAAATCAACTATTTCAATATTTTTCATGTTATTCTATAAATTTGTGCACTTGTAAAACAAGAACAATTTATCATATCAAAGACATAATCTATATCAAATAATTTTTTAGGTAAGTATTCTGATTCAGAGACTGGAGTCTCAGAAATACATTAAGATGAAACAATTTTCACAAAATTGCATTTCTATTCTATCTCAAAATTTGTATTCTTATTTCAGTTTTGCATTTTCAAAATCCCTATCCTCCTTAACCTTACCTATTTTGGCTATAACTTACCTTGAGAATGACCTATCATTTTACATCACCATGTATTAAATGATTTTATTCCTCTGCTATTGCTAAAACCATATGAATTTGTGGTTGATGCTTTCATTTCATGCCTGTATCAGGACCTGCAACTGTAACTTTCCTTTCCAGTAGGCTGTTATTGCTGCATATCAGATAACAAAAGAATTAAAGGAAGACTAAAATATGTAAAATCCTAGATGCTTAGATTCAGATTCTGCTAAATACACATAGAAGTATGTATATTATACCAAAGATAAAATTAATGTGAATATATTTTTAAAGCAGACCTTTTTTAAAACAGAAAATACTCTTTGTTATAAAGTGAATAAAAACATGACTAACAAAACGAGAAAGACATGGCATTATATTATATTACATAATATTCAGTGTATGAATATTAAAATTGTAAGTTTCTAAAATGGATGAAACATTGTATTTATTTATTTATTTATCATTTAATATGCAAAGTTCTGTTGAAATCTGCTGATCCAGAAACCAAACCAAATTAAGCATTTGGTACATCTGAGCTGAAAAATGAAAAAGTGATGAAACAATTTGATGTGAACCTTAGACATGTTGCTGAAACATTTCATGTAATGTTTCCCAAATATATTGAAAACAAGTAATTATGTCCTTTGATCTCATTGTCTTCAAAATAATGGAAGAATGAAAATGTCTTTTTAACTTTTTTGAATATATATATTTGGCAGTAAAGAAAGGGAAGTGTTTTAACTTTGAAATGTTTTATTGCCTTGTGTCTTTTGCCCAAAGCATCAAAGATGGAATAACCCATGGCCTCAAAATTAATTACATATCTTCATTTTTGTCACAGGCTCTATGTAGTGAATTAATTAATTACATATCTTCAGTTTTGTCAGAGGCTCCATGTAGTGAATTGAGATGAGGAGGTTAACAAACTGCTAATTTGTTTCGAAGATTTCTTTTTTTCTTTCCTATATGACAAGCATAATATTGATCTGGGAGGGAAAAGACATTAAGATCATATTAGTAGGTACTTGAAAAGCAATTAGAAAAAAGATTTTATTTTGAGAAAGGATTGCAAAGAATATTTCTACTAGTGTTTATGATAATTTAATTTATTCATCTATAAAGAAAATTATTATCAGTAGTTAAAAAAGAAATTAGGACATTATGCTGATTTACTTCATAAAAATATCCCTTGTTAATAATATCTTTAGTAAACAGTATACCATTCCTACGGCATAAAATGAGTTCTATGATACTTGAAAGAAAATAAAAAATAACAAAATTCTGCTGCCCAATAACTCCCTTAAAAATAGATTTAAGGTATTTTTTTTTGCATTAGCTCACTTTTCTATGTATTAGGATTTTGTTTTGATTACTTTTAATGTATGTGTTCATAAATCATTCCCACTTCCATGATCAAAAAAGTAGAGGGAACATATATATAGTCACAAATTATTTATATTATACAGACAAAAAGATACAAAGATCTTTGATTCACTATTCATATAAAGAAAAATCTTGAGTATGTGTTTGTATATTTTTGCTTTCTGCTTTTTTCCCTTCACAAATAACATCAATAACAACATCATTTCAATCATATAATTAATCTGGCTGGTGTCTCTAACTCTGAGTAATGTTACTGTTTTCACTTATTTTAATATATATATTTTTAGTAATATGTGTGTATTTTTTCAAGTTCATTCCAGCATTAAAATTATTTTGTGAGAGAAAAATAAATATTTATTCATCAACATTACTTTCCTCAATTATTTTGTACAAATCACACTTTCTTAGGCAGGAAATAAAATGAGAAAAAAGTGTTATATATAATAAAGAATGTTAACTTATTAAAAATGAGAAATCTCCTTTCATGATCTACTTTTTTATGATTAGTGAAGTTGAAGATTTTATGTATCTCTTTAAACTGTTTAATGTTTATTATTTTGTAAATTTTCTGTTTTTTTAGTTGCTGTATTGTGACACTAATATAGTTTGTATACATTTGCACTGCCCTTTTTCAACGATATTTTATGTAAGTCAACTATCTAACTTTGAAGTTTTAGATTCATAGCTTTTTAGTGTACATATTAACTTCTTTATTTAAGAAATATCTTAACATCATATATATATTCTAATTCAGAATTTTTATTTTAGCCGGGTGTGCTGGCTCATATCTGTAATCCCAGAGGCTGAGGTGGCTAAAACAGTTGGATCACTAGTTCAAAGCCAGCCTCAGCAAAAGCTAGGCACTAAGCAACTCAGTGAGACCCTGTCGCTAAGTAAAACACAGAATAGGGCTGGGGATGTGGCTCAGTAGTCTAGTGCCCCTGAGTTCAATCCCTGGTACTTTAAAACAAAACCAAACAAAAGAAAACAAAAACATGAGTTTTGTTTTAACAATAAATGTATAAATCAACTGATATTTTCCTCTAGATACTCATTTAACCATTATTAGAGTTTATTAACTCATAAATGTAGAAATGTAGGCACAACATCCAATGGAACATATTTTTAATGCTCAATAATTTTTAAGCTCATCATATTCCCATTTTTCATAAAACTTACAGAAAATATTTTTCCTCTAAATGTCAATTTTATCAAAACATCGGTAAAGCCAGTAAAACTCAGATTTAGATTTATTTCACAAGTGTACAAATACTTGAGAAAATTGTCTCATTTAACATTTATCAATTAACTTATGATTTTGTACATTTGTCTTTTCAATGATTATTAGAATTATCATAATTAACACTCACTTATTATCACAAAATAAGTAAGAAATTCTTTCTTTTCTCATGGTGTAATGAATAATATAGAAGCAAATACAGACTATTTCAATGTTACAGGAAATGTTATAATAAAAGTATAATTTGTTCTGGGTCATCTAATATAAAAAAATGTGACATTCATGTATGCCATTTTACATTAGTGTTATATTTTAAATAGTTCCAATTTAAAACTTAAAAAAAAATAGGCTTATAGTCTTTAATATTATATTACTTTAATCATGATGCTTATTAATTTTGTCAAATAAGTTTAGAGAAGAATATTCAATTTCTGTAAAATGATTCACTTTCCCAATAATATTTGATTGCATATAAATATATTTAAATTCATATTTGATATGATTTATAATATTAAATAATTTGATTCACAGACAGTATATTCTTTCACACTTAAGTAATTAATTAGACTTTACAGTATAGGTTCCATGAGGATTTACAGGTCCCTCCGTTTTCATCTTAAGGTCATTTTGAAGTGTTTTTGTTTCTATTGGTATGGTTGCTGCTTCTTCTTTTATTATTAACAAATGTTTTTTCCAAGAATGAATTATTGATAATCAGAACATGATAATTCTGTATTCTGCCACATTTATAAACATTGTAAGGAACTAATTATTTAGAAAAGTATATGTAGTAGAATAAAATTTAACCTCTATCTCTGACCCTAAACAAAACTGAACTCAAAGTGGATCAAGGACCTAGGTATTAGAGTAGGAACCTTGCAACTGCTAGAAGAAAATGTAGGCCCAACACTCCAATGGATTAGCCTGGAACTGACTGCTTAACAAGACTCCTAAAATGCAAAATGTAAATTGAAAAATCAATAAGTGGGATGGCATCAAATTAAAAAGGTTCTCCTAGCACAGGAAATAGTTAAGAGCCTGAAGAGAGAGCCTATAAAAGGGAGAAAATCTTTGCCATCTGCTGCTCAGGGCATTAATATTCAGAATATACAAAGAACTAAAAAATCTTAACACCAAAAAAATAAATAACCCAATCAATAAATGGGCAAATGAACTAAACAAACACTTCTCAAAACAAGAAACAAAAATGGTCAACAAATACATGAAAAAATAAAGTCCAATGTGTCTAGCAATTAGGAAAATAAAAATTAAAATGACATTGAGATTTCATCTCACTCCAGTCAGAATGGCAATTATCAAGAATACAAATAATAATAAATGTTGGTGACACTGTGAGGAAATATTGTATACTCAGTCACTGTTGGTGGGATTTGTAAATTGGTACAACCATTCTGGCAAGTAGTATGGAGATTACTCAAAAAAACAGTAATGAAACCATCATATGATCCAGCTATCCCCCTTCTTGGTATACATCCAATAGATCTAAAATTTGCATACTACAGTTTGGCAGCTATATCAATGTTGACAGCAGCACAATTGAATATAGCAAATAAAATTTTAAAAATAATATAATAGGTCTTTTAGGCACTTTCCAGTTACACTTGTTGCATTTTTGTGTGTTTGTTTGTTTTTACTTTTCTGGTGATTTAAAATCATTATTCACGCCAGGGACAGTGGGGGCACCCCTGTAATCCCAGCAACTTGAGAGGCTGAGAATTATAAACTTGAGACCAATCTGGGTAATTTAATGAGATCCTGTCTCCAAGAAGAAAAAAATAAATAAATAAGGCTGGGGATGTAGCTCAGTTATCAAGCTCCTGCTGGGTTCAATCCCCAGTACTGAACAAATAAATATAAAGTAAAAGTAAATAAAAAAAATAAATAAAGAACGTTGTTTAAACTCATAAGTTAGATTATAAAATTCACTGGAATGAAATATCTAAGTTAGTAATTAAATTTTAAGAACCGGAAACAAAGTGGATACTAAATAGAGAACCATGACAGAGAAAGTACTGAGAATCCCATGAAGGAGAATGCAATGATAAGGCACTGTCACCCCTGTAAAAGGTGATTCCCTCAAATACCAGTTCAGAACTGTCTCCCAGAACATCAGCATAACTATTTAGGAAAGTGATATTAAAATACATTCAACATTCTTAGAACAACTGGGGAGAAAATTAGTTCCTGAAAATAATAAAAACATATTTTCCACAGGGAAATTTTTATGTTAAAGTTTTAACCAATTAGCAGCAACATTCTTTTGTTGAGAATGATGCTTAATTTCTCTGCAAAAATTTCTCACCTTTTTCATATGTTAACCTTCTGTTCTTTCTATATGTAATTACACATATTTTTTTGTCTTCTTCCTCATCTTAAGTTGAATATTACTTCATTGGTAAGTTTAGTGTAAATTATATTCAAGCTATTTCAAAACATGGTGATAAATCATAGTTTCAGGCAAATTTTATAAGTATGTAGAAAACATCTCAAATATGAACAATCATGTTTGATTGGAAATTTCTTCAGAAAAAAATAAAAATTTAATTTCATTTGTAGCCATAAAATATTTGAAAGAATGTAGTTTTATATTAACTTTTCAAGGATCTGAATTTCAGACTACTGAAATGGATTTTCAGAAACAATACTTTACTTACCAGCAGATCTGAAATTAGTATCAGTTGTCACACACAACCCTAGATCCTGAGTTCTTAAAAAAAAAAAAAAAAAAAAAATATATATATATATATATATATATATATGCACACACACATATATTTAGTTGAAGATGGACACAATATCTTTATTTTATTTATTTTTATGTGGTGCTGAGGATCGAACCCAGTGCTTCACGCTTGCGAGGCAAGTGCTCCACCACTGAGCCACAACCCCAGCCCCCTGAATCATTTTTCAGTATACTTTATGTATATTCAATCTGAGCATTTATTATTATTTATTGGGAAGAATAAAAATGAAATTACTGGAAAAAATATGAGTTAGATTTATTTGAGTAATTTTAATTATATTTTATCAATCTATTTCTAAGAGAAATCTAGAAAAAAAACTTAAAAGGTAAAATTTGCAATTTTGTAATCTACATTCATTTGGCACCCAGGCCCACATAAATAATCTATGCATAAATTTCCAGGAAAATATTTTTCCATATAAAATGAATACAATTCAAACTTTGATTTAAATGTTTAAAAATATTTTATAAACTATTCATATTTCCCTAGGTTAAATTTGCTCTGCCTGTAGGGGTAAGAGAGTAGTAATTTAATCAGAAAGAATATGAGAGATTTTTCCTTCTTAATTGGCTTCCACATATAATTAAAAAATATATCAATAATAAAATGCATTTGAAATGAATTAAAAAGGATCAACATTGAAATAAAGAATTGCTACTAGCATTCATAAAATAAATTTTGCATAAATGTTTATTCAAACATTTATTTTTTTCTTATAGATGTCTGATTTAATTAATGCCCATAACTAAAAAATGTAATAATTTTTACTAAAGTATATGTTAAGTTGCCAAATATTTAAGGAACTCTACTGAAATGTATTATTCATTTTTTTGATGACAGAAAATTATATACTGTTTGCAAATATAGCCTCTATTGATATAAAATCTAGTTTCATAAAACAATGCTACTTGTTTTGTATATATAGTTAGAAAATTGTAAAAATCAAGAAACATGCTAAATGAATCATAAAATTTGATACTCTGAATATTTCCATTAAGTATAAAGGTAGTTGAGCATTCTTGGTGGTCTCATATTATAAATATTCTCCTGTGTCTACATGTGTACACATGTCCATATATATGCAAATTCTTGCTTTGCTTACAAAAACAAGAGCATAAACAATTTAAAGGTCTTATTTATTCTAATTTAATAATTTTATTTATTGAGTAAAATTTTAGGTCAGAATGTATAGCTTTACCTATTAAAACACTTGTCGATTAAATATATCACTATCCCTACAAAGTCTACTGATAAATGGATACACAATAATCAACTTTATCACTAAAAATGTTCAAATAAGTTGTCTTCATGTTTGAGCTACTACCCACTGTCTAGAGAGGAATTCAAGATACTATCCATCTCTTGAAACATGCAACTAAAGTTTGGAATATGGAAAAAATCTTGTATGAGAAATGTCCCTTCCCCACTGAAATTTGAAGGAAAACACATATTGGTAGCAATACATAAATGCATTTCTCATAAGGTCATATATAAAACAGTTTGCTGGGTTCAAGGAGCATTAGAACCTAGTAGCAAAATCTGAAAGTCAAGTTGCAACCAAAAGTTCATGCCTGTATTAGTGACATTCAAATGGTATTCTTATATGAAACCTGAAAACTAGTGTAAAATATTTTTCTTAATTAAAGTTCAGTACTAAAAATGCTTTCACATCAAGAAAATATAATCATATTTTCAAAAGTGTGCAGAGCAAATGAATAGTTTATGGTGAAACACCTATTAATTAATATTCATCCTGCACTGTCATAGCAAAGAAGAGGAAGATATATGATTTCTGGAGTTATTTTTAAACTAAATCATTTCAGACTCTGGGTGTATGTATTGGGGGGTGGTCATTTAGAGATGACAATCATAGAGAGAAATAGAGATTTTGTCTTTGAACTAGTATAACATGAATTTTACCATTCATTCTATATTACACATGAAGTCTCATATTGTATAAGTGGAATATATTCACGCAAGAACTGGGGTTTATATTATATACCAACAGGTAAAAAGGAAGAGTTACTTTTAACTGGTTAAACTGAGACATCTTGAAAGACAGAATACAATAAATGATTCTTGGTTGAAGAGGAAGAGAGTGTGTTGGGTTTGGAAGAGTTCATATTTTTGTTTTTCCTTTGTCCTCTTTAAACTGAGGGGATGAAGAGCATAAAGTATACAGAAGAAATGGAAACAGAAATTATCACATTATGGTAATTAAACAATTCTACATCATGGGAATTTGGAAGCTGGAAACTTCACTAAGACATCTAGGAAATGGAACAATTTTCAGTAGTCTCTATGGCTTTAAAACTGCTGTTAGACATTTACAAATGTATACTTTGCCTAGAAATCTCAGTTTTAGACAAATGTTTTTAAAATACACATATGATAAAATTATTAATAATTTTCCATGAACTTCTCATTCATATTCCTTCTACAGAGAATTCTTATTTGTTCCACTAACTTATCACTCCTCCCAGTTACTCAAGGGAGGGTCTTCCATTTCTTGGCCAGTACTTGAACATTTTTGATGTCAAGTAACTAGGGAAATAAGTTGATATGAGCAGTAGATGTGGAATTAAGAGTAGAGTTTGGATAGAATTGATTATAAGAACCCTTTAGAGAGAGCTGTAAGTATGAAAAACTAGAAAACAGAGAAATTATTGTGTCTATGTATGTTACCTCCTCAGAACCTAAACAAATAAAGTGCACATTTTTTTCTAATTTTTGAAAAATTTTTGTTTTGTGGTACCAGGGACTAAACTCAGGGGCACTCGACCACTGAGACATATCCTTAGCCCTGTTTTGTATTTTATTAGAGATAGGGTCTCAATGAGTTGCCTAGCACCTTGCTAAATTGCTAAGGCTGGCTTTGAACTCTGGATCCTCCTGTCTCAGCCTCCCAAAACTCTGAATTACAGTAGGCATGGGCCACCACGCTTGGCTTATCCTATTTTCAATAGTATATGTATGAACATTTGTCTTGTATATTCTTCTTATATCAGTGTTTATCTATCTCTCTGTATGTATATGTATATATGTTTATGTGTGCATGTCTGTACACATACATTCACACACACACAAAAAACGTCAACTTCATTTTGAAAGTGGTTAAAAGTAGTTAAGGTTTAGCTGATTGAGTAAGAATTAAAAATAGAATTTCAAGTATGAAAAAATGTTCGACATCTCTAGTAGTTAGAGAAATGCAAATTAATATACACTGAGATTTCACAGAACTCCAGTCAGAACGGCTATTATCAAGAGCACAAGTAACAACAAATGTTGGTGCGGATGTGGGAAAAAATGGTACACTCATACATTGCTGGTGGGACTGCAAATTGATGCAGTATGGAAAGCATTATGGAGTTTCCTTAGAAAACTTGGAATTGAACCATCATTTGACCCAGTTATCCCACTCCTTGGTTTATACCCAAAGGAATTAAAATCAGCATACTAGAATGATGCAGCCACATTGATGTTTTATGTCAGTTCAATTCACAATGATCAGCCTAGACACACTTCAATAAATGAATGATTAAAAAAAATGTGGCATATATACACAATGAAATACTACTCAATCATAAAGAGAAATTAAATTATGGCATTTGTGGTAAATGGATGTAACTGGAGACTATCATGCTAAGTGAATTAAACCAATCCCCCCAAACCAAAGGCCAATGTTCTCTCTGATATGCAAATGAGTGCTAACTCACAATAAATGGGGGATAGGGAAGAATAGAAGAAGTAGTTTGGGTTAGCCAAGCAGAATGAAAGGAAAGACGGGGGTTAGAAATAGAAAAGATAGAAGAATGAATTGGACATTACTTTCTTATGTGCATATATAGAATACACGACCGATGTAATTCCACATCTTGTACAACCAGAATAATGGGAAGTTATGCTCCATATGTGTACAATATGTCAAATTACATTCTACTGTCATGGATAACTAGTAAGAACAAATCAAATCATTTATAAAATAAAATAATTTAAAAATAGTATTTCCATGTTTGCAAAATGAGGTCCTTTTAATTCCCTTAATTTTGATAATAATAGCTAAAAACATCATTCCTGTGTCATTTTTCCAGTCTAAGACAAATAGCAAGTATCTGAATGAGGATTTGAAATAATGTGTTTTCTATTCTAAAATTGTACATTATATTTCTTTGAGAAATATAGAATATTACTAACACATCATTTTTAAAAGATTATGGGGCTGGGATTGTGGCTCAGTGGTAGAGCGCTCACTTAGCACATGTGGGGCCCTGGGTTCAATCCTCAGCACCACATAAAAATAAATAAAGCAAACAAAGGTATTGTGTCTGACTACAACTAAAAAAATAAATATTTTTTAAAAAAGATTATGACTTTTGTGAGTAGAATAAATATTAATCTTATGTTCCAAAGTAAAATAACATTTTATTTGGTTAAGATAATAAATTAAATAGATTTTTGTTCTAGATAGTATTTTTGAAAGAAAAAATCTGATGAGCAATTTACTAGATCATTAACTATTAAAATTCCTAAGAAACATCTTGTTTCAGCTTGATCATTTTGTATCTATACCACTTAATCATTTTGTAACCATACCACTTGTAACCATACCTCTTTATTATTCAGAACTTCTGGACTCATAGCCAACACAATTTTGAATCATCTTTTTGAGGTGATAGATTTAAAACTTCTGATATATTGTTTGTATACTTTTAAAATAAATTCCCACTGCTACTCTTTTTCTTTCCAAAAATCTTTGATTCGTAAAATGTAAGTCAAACAAAATCCCCACTTATTTGTTGCTCTGAAAACTAACTAAAAAGATAGAATTTTGACCTTTTAAAATATCAAATCACACCAATATATTTATTCTAACCTTTCAAAAATCGAATTTGTTATGCTGAACTTGAGAAATAGCATTGAACTATAATTTCAGTTACATTTATTTTACATTCTGAATCTCATTTCAAGGGGAAATTAACTAATGTGGGAGTAAACACTGCCTACCATCACCCTAGCTTTAACCTCTTGATATATTCATCAATCTGTTAATTAATATTCATCCCAGTTTCCACATGATTAGAGAAGAAAAAAATAGGGCCAGAGAACCCCTGATAACAGCAATAGAGACATAGCAGTACTATCACCAGCTGCTACTATCTCGCTAAATTGATATTTATGATTCTGAAAATAACAGAAACTTATTAAAAAGCACAGAGATGAAAAGGTGCTCCTTTTTTATTTTAGGAAAGTATTTTTGGTTTTTAAAAACATAGGTTTTGCTTAGATGGATAAAGTAGGGAAAGGAAAAGAACAAGATTTAAGGCAAGCCAATTTTATCTTAACCTAAAGATCTTTAGTAGGTTTGTTTTCCTCTCATAGTATATGACTATATTCTAATGACATCAAATAATAAATATTATTACATTCTAAGAATTATTACATGTTAAGCACTCATTGTTGGGGTTACTATTCATGAAACAGCTTGATAATTTTGATGCTCAATTTAAAGCTTTTTAATAACACATCTAGAGAAGTCTTTGGAGCTAATTTGACCCTAGCATGACGGGCACTCTTAGGAGAAACTGCTAAATGCCCTGGAGTTAATATTTCTACATTCTAGGTGGTAGATAGAAAGCATTCACAGCCCTGAGGATGGATGCTCAGGGAAGTTTCCAGCTCACAGCTTTTTAACAACGTAGTTGCTCTTTGCCTGGCCTCCTTCAGTTCCACCTAGTGCATGCACAGTTTGATAGTAAGCTCCAAATACAGGAAGGACTGTTTCCTCAGATTGATAGGGCTCTTTCCCCACATAGATGATTTTCTTCCGTGCTCGGTCCCACACATTCCATCTGCCATATCTTTCCTTAAATAAAATTCAAGTATTTTTCCTTCACCAACATTATTGGACTCCCTTTGGGTTCTCTTCCCCTTGTTGTGACCAAGGAGTTAGTTATCTCCCTGAGAAGGCCACACGGTTGACAGAGCTCTTTTCACAGTTTTCCTCCTCTTAAGAGATCAATTCTACCCTATCTGTTGTCAAATATCTGAAAGCAATAGTTTAATACATTTTCCCCAGTTTTCTGATTAATTTGGGAAATGCTTCTTCAGAAATGGAAATTGTTTAAAATTTTGTCCCCACCTCATCAGCAGTAGCAACTATCAGTTGTTCTTTGTGTGTGTGTGTGTGTGTGTGTGTACATAGTAATATACAGGATAGTGGGGTTCACTGTAGCATATTTGTACATAAATACAATTTGATCAATTTCAAATCCCAGTACCTCTTCGTGGCCATTCCTTTTGCTCTGCCTGATTCCCTTCCTCTAGTCTAATGATGTCCCTTTTATTTTCAAGAGATCCACTCCATTTTTTTCCCTCTAGTTTCCACATGTAACACCAAATATATGGCACTTGCCTATAAGTGTGACTTAGTTCACTTAACATAATACTCTTCTGTTCCATTTATTATGGTGAAATGAGATTTTTTTTTAACTCTTAAAGAAAATTTTATTTTAAAGGTTATATATTAAATTGTCTAGTGAATTCAAAAATATGAACTTGGATGAAATGTAAATAGTAGATTTGGGAAAATGGAATTTTTAAATCAAAATCTTTCATATACATAAATGGCCTGTAGAATAGGCCATATTAAATTCATTTTATGTTTTAAAACTTTATACATAGCAACATTGAATTTTGGGGTGTAAAGTTTGGCGAAGTTTTTTTCTTCATACATTACAATTTATGCATAATAATGAGGTTCAGTTTGACATAATAATACAAACATGGAATATATTACCAGTCCTCAGTACTTCTCCTTCCCCTCCTGTCCTCCTTTTCCCTGTTCCCTTTCTTCTATTGTACTGTTTTTCTTTATGGCCAAATAAAGCTCCATTGTATCTATCTACCACATTTTTTTAAAGCATTTAGCTGTTGGTGAACACCTAGGATGGTTTCACAATTTGGTTATTATGAATTGTGCTACTGTAAACATGGAAATGCATATGTATATAAAGTATGTTTTATTCATTTGAATAGGTACAGCTAGATTATATGGTAGGTACAGATTTTTTATGAGAAATTTAACTATGGACTCAGTTCCCAAATATTCATAAGGAGTTGTGTTTTTTTTTTTTATTCTTAGAAGTTGCTCTTTATCAACTTAGAGTCCCAAAGTTCCAACCTCTGTCAGAACATTAAATTGACATGTTCACAGAGAATAAAAACTCTTGGCCAGGCATGATGCCTGTAATTCAGTGGCTTGGAAGGCTGAGGCAGGAGGATTAACAGTTCAGAGCCAGCTTCATCAACTTAGTGAGGCACTAAGCAAACTAGCGAGGAGACCCTGTATCCAAATAAAATATAAGAAAGGACTAGAGCTGTGGCTCAGTGGTTGAGAGCCCCAGGGTTCTATGTCTGGTAGGAAAAAAAAAAAAAAAAAACTCTTGGATGTTCTTGGATGTTTTCCTTTTTCTGATGTCTTGTTTTCATAGCTCTCTAGAGACAAACACCTGAATTATATGTCTATTATAGATATATGTCTATAATAATATATCTATATATATGTCTAACAGATATGTTTATATATATATATATATATTATATAATACATATATATTATGATGCATATAATGTATATATATTTAATTTGACTACCCATCTTTATCTAGAATAAAGATCACTTGAAAAAAGTTCTTATCTGAATTTTACAACTAGTTTCCCTCTTTATAGATTTTTATTTTAAAATATTAGATCAGGACTTGCTATATTTCTGAGGTTGGTATCTAACTCAAGTTTCAAACAGTTCAAACAATCCTTCTCCTCAGGCTCTCAAGTAGCTGGGACTACAGATGTGCACCTCGATGTTCAACTTTAGAATTGCTAAAATTAGATCATTCTTCCACAAATTGCTTTATTTGCTTTCTAAATATTTATTATCCTTTTGCAATCCATCTGCTAAAAAGCTTTTAACAAAAGTCATGGTAAAAAGCCACATCAGAACAAATGTTTTTATTTAAACTTCTGAAAAACATTATATAAATTTATATGGCAATTTAGAAAAAGGCATGGAGAATAAATTATATTGATTATTATAGTTTCATGAACTTAGAAAAGGAAAAGAATTAGTTAATATTTGTATTTTAACTATGGATCTTTTTACTATATAACATTTTATATTTTCTTATTAAATATCCATTTTAAAAATTCAGAAAACTAAATTGAAAATAATAAGTGGCACCTCCATTCCCTCTGGATGAAATCCGAACTTTATAAAGTATATCCATTATGACCTGATATGGCTGGCCAGCACCTCTGCAGTCACCCCTTGAGTACACACTGCCTACAACTTTGCACTCCATCAACATGAAATTGATTCTAATGTCTTGCATGCAGCATGTGAATTACCAACATTGCTTGTGCTCCTCCCTTAAGCCTCTAATGTATATTCAAAAGCCATTCTAGCTGAAATTTCTCTCTCATGGCACCAAGCCTGAGTCACTTTTTAAAAAATATATTACCATCAAATGTAGCCCCCATCCAGTATGGGCTACTAAACCAAGGTCACTTGTGTGAATTTGGAGTGACATGAAAGACCACACAGACACAGAATACTTTTCAGAATGGCTTCCCTGCCTCCCAGCCTCAAGCTCCCACAAAGAGGGGCAAAAGAAAGACACAAGAGGCTGACAAGAAAGAGGGGACACATCCTGAGGCTCAGTTTTTATTTCTAAGGGCGCTATTCTATGGAACATTCTATCTGAAAAGGGCGGAGGATAGGGTTACAACAAACAGAAAGGTGTGACCCAACCCTGTCGAGTGACGCCCACTTTTGGAGCTACACCTTGATTTATTTGGAGGTAAAGTCCAAAATGTGTTGCAGGGTACAATACCTGTTCAGTGCCCCTTTACTCAGGACTTAAAGGTGTGTACAAAGCTCCTGTCCACAGCGGCTCCTGACAGTCAAAACTATCAGATCGTTTTCTAGCATGTGTTCAAGCTACCCAATGTTAGAAATAGTGGAAATCTTTTCATCTTTGTAAATCACTGTACCCAGTCTCATACTTTGTAAATGTTAGAGGGTTACTTATATAGAAATGAGTTAATTTGGAATATTAAAAATGCTAGAAATTCCCAGGCAAAGAATAATTGATTCTGATGATAAAAGAAATAGTCATATATAGAAAAAAATGGAATAAATATGTCCCAATAAATAAACTTGGAATAAATAAGTCCCAACTCCTATGCGCTTATCTGAAGAATAAGTGTGTGGTAATTTATTTTACTAAATTCCAAATTTCCTTCCAAGATACTATTTAGGTATGTAAAAGTTATGGTCTCTAGAGTCTATTAAGCAGGCCTGGTAGTAGAATTATGCAATTCTTAAAAATAGCACTCAAGTGTAATTGCAGTAATAATTGAAAATTGAAAATGTAATTTAAATAACAATTATTTTGAGCATCATATTTGAGGATTTACTGACTCTCTATGAAACAATAATTTGTATGCTGTATTTATTTTCTGAATACACTAACAGTTTACTCAGGCAGGTATTATTTACATATTTGAAGGTAGGCTTGCTATCACCAGTAGCTATACAGTCCCCTAAACATCAATCATATTACACAATTTTAAATAAATTATAGTCTAATTAACTTTTTGTTAGCAAAGAGTTTGGTTGAGAAAATATCAGGATCAAGCCACTGCCAAGGACCTTGATCAAGCAATTGCCTGTTACTTCAGAACATTTGAAAAATTTGACCTTTTATATTCATAAATGTTCAAATTCATTGCAATGATAGACACTTTTTAAAAAATTATTTTAACACTTCTTATTTTAGAGAGTCTTATAGGATCACAAAAAATAAAAATGGAAATTTATTATTTTTAAACATTTATTTTAAGCAGTCTAAACCTCCTTAGTATTGAGAAAGTAATTTAATATCTTCATTCTATCAAGTAAAATAAGATAAAATAACAAGAGTAAAAATTTTGTTGTTACAGAAGGAAGACATAACTTAACACAAGTATGACATTATTGTAAGATTGGAAAATTAGGAAATTGGAAAGTTAAATGTCACCTCTCTGACACAAATTATCACTTTTAGAATATATAAAAATATTCATTTATATTTATATATGTATATACATATACACATCTGTGTATGCATATTAAATGCTTGATACTAGAAATATTTTAAAATAGCATGTTAAAAAGAATTTTAGAAACATATGAAATAGAAAAAAGACTGGTTTGGGTGAAGTACAGAGGAATTTTGAACATAGACTTGTCACAAGAACTAATTTTTGGGTACAGGCTTGCATTATATAAGGAGGCAAATATTCAAAGACCCATGGAGATAATGTTTGGGGAAGTAGAAAGTCTTCTGCAGGAAAGTGTTATAGAAAATAGAAAGTTACTGAGGCAAAAATTTGCTTAGCACATTCCACAAACATAGATGTATTCTATATTTTTTAAAGGTGTATTTCAGCTGCAAATGTTTTCTCCTTCTAACTAGCCAGATATTTTCTTGTAATTGTACTTTATGTTCATATTTTGCCACAGTCTATTTTCCTCTAGTCCTTTAACTTTCCAAAAAATAAATAAATAAATAGATAGATAAAGTATACTGCCTTTTTTTAATCTTCCAAATCACAATTCAAATGTACACCAAATAGCACCATCTGCTAATATTTGAAACTGATCTTAACTTTCCATTTACTCATGGCCTGTTGAATGCCTGCTTTTCTTTTATCTTTAAGCTTCTGAACAATATTTTAACTTCCGTGGACAATTTGAACATAAATCTCCATTTCTAATGAAGTCTATAACATTTGGGGGGGTTCTTTTTAATTATATGTAACCTTAGGATTCATTTTGACATAATGACAAAAGCATGGAATATAATTTGCTCTAATTCTATTCTTAGTATTTTCTATTTCTCTTCCCTCCTCTCTCTCTGTTCCCTTCTGTCTACTCTACTGATATTCCTGCTATTTCCTTACAGTGTTTTTAAAAAATTAGTTCCTTGCTGGGCACAGTGGCTCATGCCTGTCATTCTAGCAGCTCAGAAGGCTGAGACAGGAGGATTATAAATTCAAACCAGCCTCAGCAAAAGTGAGGGATTAAGCAACTCAGTGAGACACTGTGTCTAAATAAAAGACAAAATAGGGCTGGGAATGTGGCTCAGTGGTTAAGCACCCCTGGGTTCAATGCCTGGTACCAAAAAAAAAAAATAGTGCCTATGGATACAAATAATAGATTTAGAATTATGATTCTTTAATAAATCATTCCATAACTCTCAATTTTAATATCTTATGATGTTTTTACAGGAGTGTCCAAAAGACATCAATCAAGAAGACCTGAATTAAAGTATGTGTTTTTATTATTCATCAGGATAGTTGGATTTAGAAAAAGAGACATATGAAATTAAAAAAAAAGGTTAAGAAGAAAATTCTTACTTTAATAGAAACTGTCATTACATAGCATATCTGCTGTTAATGGTAGTGAATACATGCTATGTATGTCAAGCTTTGGGTTCATAACAGTTATTGGATGTAAAAAATATTTAATGGCTTGTTTTTGAGAGCCTGTAATTATTCAGGATGAGTTACAAGCATTGGGAATTTATTAAAATATTTTGCCCTAACAACAACACTAAGATGTGGATAGTATTGTTATCTCCATTATAAGAATGAATAAACTGCTACCACAAAGAGACCATTAAGTAATCAGCAAGCCTGATACTAACTCATGGCTGAGTCCTGAGTCCACATATTTAATAGCCCTGCTCTGTAACCTTTAATATCATCAATACATATTATTTCTTTGGTCACTATAAGCAGACTATATATTTTTTCTTAGTTATTCATTACAAAACATCATCTGGAGTTATTTCTGTGAATAAAGGCCAAACCTATCATATCTTTAATGAAGCACACATTATTCTCAGATGAAAATCTGAGATGAGAATCTATATTACTAATCTCAGATGAGAATCTATATTACTCATTTTTGTTAAATGCCTATGCTCATTTTATATTTGTTTATGACTTCTATTGAAAAGTAAGATACTGTAACTTATCTCAAAACTATAGATAATTGTAGTAATTATCACTAATACAATAGAATAAATAGTTTAAAATTAATACAGAATTAATAGTTAAAAATGCCACATGGAATAAATTTTATAGATGTTTTCCTCCGTTTATGCCATCACAAATATGAAAGTGAACATGTCCATCATATTTAATGCTGCTTAAGACTCAAGTAAGGGCTGGGGATGTGGCTCAAGCAGTAACGCGCTCGCCTAGCTTGTGCGGGGCACTGGGTTTGATCCTCAGCACCACATAAAAATAAAGATGCTGTGTCCACCGAAAACTAACAAATAAATATTTTAAAAAAATCTCTCTCTCTCTCTTTCTCTCTCTTAAAAAAAAGACTCAAGTAAGATGATGACAACTGAACTTTGTATTTAGCCCATGGAGACCATTTGTAAGATTGACAAGATTCAGTCTGGAGGGCCATCGGAACAAAGTAAGTTCAAAAGTAAATGTAAAGAGAATAATTGAAGGCAACTGAAATAAATAGTACTCTTAAGGAACTATGCTAAAACATGAAGAAGAAGAATACTAACTTGGTATCTGAAGAGTAAAGTGTATTTGAAAGAGGTGATTTTTTTAAGGATATTTATGCTATTGGGTGCTATCTGAAAGAGATGAAAATAAATGATGCTGATTATGGTTATAGCTCAGTGGTCGAGCATTTGCCTAGCATGTGCAACTACAAAACTAAATAAATAAAAATAAATAAACTAACAAAGAAAGCAAGCTATAAAGATCATCTATATCTGTCTTTGAATGATTGGACAGTGATTAGTAAGATGCATTGTCTGTTACTCTTGTAGTGAAAAGAAACCACAGCTTTTTTTCCAGGTGAATATAATTTTGCATTATTTGTGGTGGCAATATATGTGGTTCTCCTTTGATTGTGGTATTTTATCAAAGAAATAGACCATAATGATTTGCTGGGAGGAAGTTTGTAGAAATGCTTTGGGGGTACTTGAAAAAAATAATTGGTAAAAAAATGTATCACGTTGTGTAAAGAAATGAATGAAATAAGGAAATACAGTGTCACCTTTGCACAACTTCAAGATCTCATGAATCATAAGTTTAATATTAGATCAATCAGCAAAGTTCTATATTTCATTCAAACCACATTGCTAGATATGAGTACAGGCAGAGGGCAGAAATAAAATTAAGATTGTTAGGATTTTAGATGCATGTAATGTATGACAATGACTAAAAATATAATGGTAGTTGTAAAAAGAAAATTGCACTTACAAAGTGATTTTTTTTTTCAATTTTTTAACCTACAGAACTTCTTTAATCATTAAATTGACCAATTAAGTGGATATCATTGTTTCCCTCCATTTTATATGAAGAAAATAAGACTCAGAGAAGGTAAGAAACATGCCCAAGTCATACAGCTAGTAGAATGGGAGGTAGAAAATGAATCTATGTATTCATTCATAACTTACCTATAAGTTACACTACCTATTTTTTAGTTGTTGAGTTCTCTTTTGTCATTTGTGTTTTTCACATCTAACACATGTTTGTTGATCAACTTTTTCTGCTTATTGTAGATATATCATGTGGTTTTTTTCACCATCACTGAGTGAGTCTTTCATGGGCACTTGAACATGTGGAGATAAATGGAGAATAATATTCTGATCTGGAATTTTCTCACCAAAATGATATTTATAATTCCTATTCACATATTATAGACTATTGGAAGTTATTTGGACATACTTATATTGAAGTTAGCAGGAAGTATTATCCCATATGTTCACAGAGGAAAGAACAAGAAACATTGATGAATACTACTAGGGTTTACCATATCCAAATAGTAATAATTTATAACATTGGCCTTGATTTCTACCATAACTCTGACATCTAATAACCTATATTACATCTTCTCTTCTGTGTTGAATAGGCAATGGAGACTTAACATATCCAAAACTAAACTCTTAACTTATTCTATCATACCTACCCCACAGCTTTTAAAGTTTCCACTCTAGCCAAAAGCATCTGGAGTCTTACTTTTATTTCACGTATTGTGTTTCGATATTCATTTTATCCCAAAACATTGTTGATTCTATCTTCAAAATACACCAAAAATTCTATTGTTAGCTCCCCCTGTACTGTTCAATCTTTCCTAATTGCTCATCTCAATTTTAGACAAAAGAAATTCTTGGAAAACATCGCAATGTTTTCATGTTATATTCAAAGTGAAGGTTAAAGGATTTAAATTCTCATAATCACCTCTATGAGCTCTAATCACATCCTATGTCTTTTTAAAATTCTTTGTGCAATTATTTTCTCATGCTTCTCCAGCCATACTGAACTCCTTGCAGTTTCTTGCAATAAATTCCATGCTCTCTCTTGGGGCCTTGTTACGGACGGTGCTAACAAAGAGGTAAAATAACACAAATTTAGTTCCACTTAAGACTTTTTCAAGTGTTTCTCTATATCCTACTCCACTTTCTCAGTAATTATTCATTCTGATGCATATGTAATCAGAAGACATATACATTCTAATAAGTTAATCCTCTCTATATTTCCCTATTTATGATAAAGCAGTTGTCTAGATTTTAGAAGAGTTGGAATATTGTAACTTGATTCTGACAGTTGAAGGTCAAACAATATTGACAATATTTATGGTAGTTTTGGTTGGCGAATAGTGGAGTCATAAAATAATTTTATTTTATGGAGTGTGGAGAATACCTGAGAACAAGGGGGTACCTGGCCTGAACAAAGTACTATCTATTATTTAGTGAACTACATTTAACAAAGTGCCAACATTATATTACCAATAAGCAAGCATGATTAACTTCAAGTGATTACATATTTTATGGTAGCAGAGTATTTTTGTCCTCTGTGCAAAGACAAGATTCTCAAAACAGTGACCCTCCAGATAAAAGACGAAATAATTTGGTTAGATGCGGTATTCTATATTTTTTATCAAGAATCACAAATTCTATGGTAGCATGTATTATAGTACTATAATAGGAATAAAGCTTAAAATAAATTACTGTTTTCTGTAAGTATAATCAATTGAATTATGCTAATTATTTTGTATGAAGAATCAGAAGAAGCCAGAAGTGACTTACTGAGACAATTAATTGAGGATCACAAATAAAGTCCACTTTTACATACATCAGAAAATCCTTGAAATAATTCACCTAATCTACAATGCAAGGGGTTGGGGATAATGAAGGTGAAAAAAAACTTGAGTTCTACACTGAATTTAAGGGAAACAGATAATAAGAATAAACAATTATAAGAAAATATGATCACTTTAATATTTAAAGTTTTGGGAGTTTAATACAATCATCAAAGAAACTATTGATGCTATAAGAAGAGAGTCAAGGGACTGTATGCACAAACACTCAATGGAAGTGAAAAAAAAATAATGAAAGAGAGAAGTTTCAAAGAAAGAACAAATACTGATTTGACCAAGAATTAATCAATGTAGATGTCATTGCTGACCTTGCCAAGGACTCTTTTGGTGGAGTAATAAGGGTAGTAACTGAAGTGGGAAGAGAGAAATTTTAGAAGAGAATATGAGAAAATTATCATACAGGAAACAGATTCTAAGGGTAAAATTCAATTAATCAGTACAGAAAGTACAGAAATAGTCTTATTTCTTTGAAATAGGAGCTATTAGACCATATTTAAATGCTGGTGAGAATGATTCACTAGAAACTGAAAATAACTGATAAGGTTAGCAAATATAGGAACCATTATTATAATAACATCCCTGCATAGACCATGGTTTTGGGGGTCTAGGAGTACATAAACAGAAGATCTTTTTTTTACATGTCAGGGAAATGGAAAGTATGTACTTTAGAGGATTAGAGATGCAGGTAGATGGATAAATGTGTACATTGATTGTGGTTAATTTCTCAGTGAAATATGAAGCATTGCGAGAACAAAAAAGTTACAAAATAGCCCAGCCCAGTGGTATTCACCTCTAATCCCAGTGGCTCTGGAGGCAGAGGCAGCAGGATCATGAGTAGCCATTGATGGATGTCCTAAGCAACTTAGCAAGTCCCTCTCTCAAAATAAAATATGAAAAGGGCTGGGGCAAAAGAACTGAACAGGCGCTTCACAGAAGAAGAAATATGATCAGTCAACAAATATATGAAAAAATGTTCAATATCTCGAGCAATTAGAGAAATGCAAATTAAAATACACTGAGATTTCATAGGACTTCAGTCAGAATGGCAATAATCAAGAATACAAGTAACAATAAATGTTGGTGATGATGTGAGGGAAAAGGTATACTCATACATTGTGAATGGGACTACAAATTGGTACCACCATTTGACCTAGCTATCCCACTCTTCAGTTTATATCCAAAGAAATTAAAATCAGCATACTAGAGTGATACAGCCATATTGATGTTTATAGCAGCTCAGTTCACAATAACTAAATTATGGAACCTGCCTAGGCACCCTTGAATAGATGAATGAATAAAGAAAATGTGGTATATATACACAATGTAATACTACTCATCAAGAACGAAAAATAAATTATGTCATTTGCCAGTAAATGGATGGAACTGGATACTATCATGCTATGTGAAATAAGCCAATCCCCCAAACGAAGGACAAAATATTCTCTCTGATATGCGGATGCTGACTCACAATAAGAGAGGGGTAGGGAAGAATAGAAGTACTTTTGATCAGACAAACAGGAATGAAGGGAAGGGAGGGGAAATGGGAATAAGAAAGATAGTAGAATGATGAGGTATTACTATGTGTGTGTATGATTACATGACCAGTGTAATTCTACATCATGTACAATCAGAAGAATGAGAAGTTGTATTCCATATATGTATAATATGTCAAAATGCAGTCTACTGCCATCTATGTTTAATAAGAAAAACAACAAAAAGCTGGGGATGTGGCTCAGTGGTTAAGCACTCACTGGGTTAAATACTCAGTATTAAAAAAGAAAAAAAAAAAGGTTAAGAAAAATACTCATCTATGAAAGAGGGATGAGTGGTTGGTCAGTGAACCAGAGAAGTGAAGTATGACTGCTGGGCACCAGTAAGGACCCATTTAAAGTCAGGTAAAAAAACATTAGTGACAAGACATTAATCTCCACCCCTTCCAGCCCAGCAACACTAAGTTAGGTGGGTCAGACCTAAACTGCATATAAAAAATCTCCAGAGGTGAGATTTCACTTGGAATATATGAAAAGAAATGGACAAAATCCTAATGAAAGTTAAGGAGGTACATGATGACAGAGGGAAATAAAGGTCAGTGCAATAAAGTTAAGATAATTCCTTGTAGAAATGGGAGGGGATGCATAATCTTAAAATGGAGAACATGAGGTAGGGCTTATTCAGCGTAACTTTCCTTTGGGACATCCTGATGCAGGGGTTGTGAGTCAAACTCCAGAGTCTTTAGTTGTGGTGAGCCGCTTCTGCCGTTTATGCAAATTATGGTCACCATTACATGATGGCGCTGGCTCCGCTGTGGTCTGTGACAAACAACTCCTTGTTTGGGAGAGTTGGCGCATGACTTTTCATCACACTATGAGAAAGCTCCACGTGGCTGCTTTGCATTGGGGCTTGAGATGCTTTATTAAGGCTGGGAGGGGCATCCGAGAGAGAAGAAGAACTATCAGGGGCCTGAATAAAGTTGTTGAAAGAAGATTCTTGGGTTGCGTCTTTCTTGCGGGCAAGAAGTCGCGCGCAACAACGCAACA
>NW_025999925.1:12795558-12841032 GCF_001458135.2 Marmota marmota marmota
TATCTAACCCCCGCCCCCCCCCCCCCCGCAAAAAAAAAAAAACCTTGTGATCCTCCTACATCATCCTCTCAAGTTGTGGGTATTACAATTACAAGCATGAGCCAGGTGACTAACCATTTTTAAGTCACCATTTCAGTTCCATTAACTGATTCACAGTACTGTTCAACTGTGATAACAATTTAATTCCAAAATATTTCAAAAGCCTAATAGAAAATATTTACTAATGTAACAATAACAGTATCTTCCCCAGTCCTGGTTAAAAATCTTTTGTTTCTATGAATTTTGCTAAGTATTTCATTTAACTGTACACATGCAGTTTTGTTCTCCTTTGTCTGACTGATTTCATTTAACATTATATTTCCACAGTGATTCCATGGTTGATCATGTTGGCCTCAACTTCATTTTTATTGGCTGAGCCATATTCTTTGTTTACCTATTAATCATTTGATGAACTTTTGTTTTTCTTTGCACCTCTTGGCTATTGTGAATAATGTTGTTGTGGACACTCGCTTGCAATATAAGGTTGAGTTTCTGTTTTCAAATACAAGCATTTATCACTTAATGATGGGGACAAATTCTAGGTATGGCTCATTAGAAGACTTTGCCGTTTTATGTTCACGTGAGTCTTGGAAAGTGTACTCACACCATGATATAGCTGGCTTTATAGACTTACAGGAGCCCAGTTATATATGTGATCTGAAATTAATCAAAACATTGATATGCAATAGATGACTGTAATTGACTGTATAAGTAGGTGTAGAATTGCCTGTTTATATGGTAATTTTACATTCAACATTTTGAGAAACTGCTGTGCTGTTTTCCACACATGCTGGGCCAAGTTAAATTCCCTCTAACAATGTGAGAGGGTTTTGATTTTTCCACTAACACTGTTTTTCCTTCGTTTTTTCTACATCCTACTTGGTAAGAAACTATCTCATTGTGATTTTCATTTTTACTTCCCTAATAACAAATGGTATTGATCAACTTTTTATAGTTTTATTGGCTATTTGTGTATCTTCTCAAGAGAAATGTCTAGTCATGTCTTTTGCCCAATTTAAATTGAATTGTCTTTTTGTTGTTGAGTGACAGATGTTCTTTCCATATTCTGGGTATCAAATATATCTATCTCTAAATATTTATCATATATATTATTTGTGGTAATTGTTCTCTTATTCTGCTTTATATAATTCCCCTCTCTCTCTCTCTCTTTTATGGTAGTAAAGGATCAAACCCAAGACCTCACATATGCTAGGTAAGTACTTTACCACAGAACTATACTGCAGACCACGTATTTTAATATTAACTTTGATATGCAAAGATTTGCATTTTGACAAGTTCTACTTATTTCAAATGACTTTCTGCATAAATTAAGGTGTTCATTTAAAAATTTTCCTGACATGATATACTATATTAATTGGGTTTCTTATGTTGAAAAACACTTTCATGTGGATAAATCTCACTTGGTCACAGTGTATAATCTTTTTCATATACTGTTGGATTATATTTATTAATATTTTGCTAAGGAGTATCTTTTTATCTTTTTTTTTTTTTGGTACTGGGAATTGAAGCCAGAGACACTCAACCACTGAGCCACATCACCAGCCCTGTTTTGATTTTATTTAGAGTCAAGGTCTCACTGAGTTGCTTAGTACCTCACTTATGCTGCCACTGGCTTTGAACTCACTATCCTCCCGTTTTAGCCTCCCTAGCTGCTGGGATTACAGGCGTGTGCCACTGTGCCCAGCTGGTTACTTCTTGTCTATCTTTGGAAGGTTTCCAAAGATAGTATTCATTTTTATATATACACTTTTTTTTAGTTGTAGATGGACACAATACCTTTATTTGTTTATTTTTAGGTGGTACTGAGGATCAAACCTTGTGCCTCAAATGTGTGAGGCAAGTGCCCTACTATTGAGCCACAATCCCAGGCCCAGGGTTCATTTTTTACTAAAAGTTTGTTAGAATTCACTAATCATGCTCCTGGTCCTGGACTTTTCCAGAATTATTTCCTGATTCAATCTCCCTTTTAGATGTACTGAGATTTTCTAATTATTCTTGAGTCAGTTTTGGTTATTTGTGTGTCTCTAGGAACTTGTCCATTTGATGAGATTACATAACTTGTTGGTATATATTTGTTAATAGTGGTCCCTTATAATGCTCCTTATTTCTGTAAAGTAAGTAGCAGTCCTGATTTTCCATTCTGATATCAGCTAGTTGCACTTTGAAAATTCTCTTAGTTTTTATTGTCAATCTAGGCAAAGATTTATTAATTTGGATTTATTTTTCAATGAATCAACTTTTGGTTTCATTGATTTTTTTTCTATCATTGCACTGTTTGGCTTATCTCTGTTCTTTAATTCCTCTGATAGTTTTAGGTTTACTTTTATCATCTTTGCAATATCCCATAAAGTTTGACTGTTGTGTTTTAATTTTCATTTGTCTCTCTTTTTTTTCTCATTTTTCTTATGATTTTTTCTTCTTTGATCCACGGTTGGTTAAGAGTGTGCTGTTTAATGTGTACATATTTAGGGAGCTTCCTTCAGTTATTGATCTTCTGCCTTATTCCTTACCTTCAGAGAAAACACTACATGATTTCAACTTGTATAAATTTATTGACTTGTTTTCAGGCCTGATAGAACATGCATTGTGGAAATGGTGCACATACTGCTGTTGTATGGAATATTCTACATGTCTCTTAAGTGTAGTTGATTGATTGTGGTATACATGCCCATTTTTCTTTTATTGATTTTTGCATAGATGTTCTCTTTTCATTATTGCAAATTAGATATTGAGGTTTTCAGGTGTTATTTATTGTAGGATATTCTCTACCCTTCCAATCCTGTCAATATTTTCTTTACGTATTTTGGGCTTTGTTGTCTCCTTTATTTTTCTAATAGTTTTGACTTGCAATCTTCTTTTGTTTACTACTATTATAATGGACATTGCTCCCTTCATTTATTTTTGTGAAATATGTTTCTAGTTTTTTACTTTCAAATTATTTATGTATTTTGATGTAAAGTAGGTCTCCTAAAAGTAGCATTGTCTTGGTCTATTTGGACAGCTACCACAAAATACCTGTCACTAGATAACTCATAAACAACGGAAAATTACTTTTTACATTTCTGAGAAGTCCCAGATCAGAGTGTCAGGGATGTGGAGTCAGATGATGGCTTGTTTTTCATAGGAACACAGTTGTTGCTGCATCCTCACATTGTGGAAAGACAAGGCAGCTCCCTTCAGCTAGAGTATCACTAATCCTTTTTATCAAGAAGGATCCCTCATGATAAGCACCTTCTCATACTATAATGTTGGGTACTAGGTTGCAGCACATGAGTTCTGGAGGGGAAGCCAACATTCAGATGATAGCAAGCATAAAATAAGATGCTATTTTTCACTTATTCTATGAAAGTCTGAGTTTAGGTTGGAGAGTTTAATCCATGTGCATTTGTTAATTTCTGAGAAGAAATTATTTCTGTCATTTTAGTACTTTATTTCTTAATATCATCTATACATCTATCCTTTCATTATAGCTCTTCTGTAGCAGACCATTGGATTCCCTTCTCATTTTATTCTGTGTATATTTTGTAAATATTCCCTTCTATTTTCCATGGAGGGAGCATTTAGATTTCAGAATTTGTAACAGAGTAATTTGTATCAACTTATTTGATAGTACTGTATTAAGAACTACAATGCACTTTCATCAGCCCTCACAGCTGTCATGCTATTGCCACAAATTAAATCTTTACAAGTGGTTTGAGCAACAACAAAAACAACAACAAACAAACAAACAAAACCCTAGGTTTAAGTGTATTTTCACATTTGTATTTTTTTTTAGATCATGAAAGAAATACAAAGAAGAGTTGCAAACCCAAATACTGGTTTTTATATTTGCCTTCATAACTACCTTTACCGGATATATTTATTTGTTTATTCAACTTTCAGTTTTTGCCAAATATCCTTTCAGTTTTTTGGTGGGGCACCAGGGATTGAACTCAGGGCACTTGACCACTGAGCCACATCCCCAGGCCTATTTTGTATTTTATTTAGAGACAGGGTCTCACTGAGTTGCTCAGCACCTTGCTTTTGCTGAGGCTTGTTTTGTACTCATGATTCTCCTTTCTTAGCCTCCTGAGCTGCTGCGATTACAGAAATGTGCCACCATGCCAGCTCTAGAATTCTTAATCTACAATTTTTTTCCTCTTACTATTAAATATGGTACCCCACTGCTTGCTGTTGACCGTGGAAGGAGCCAAAGGATAATTAAGTTTTAATCTCAATAAGCATTCCTGGTATTTGACAAGTATCTTCTCTTAGTTCTTTCAAAATTCTTTTTTTTTTCTTTTGATGGTTTGATTACAAAGTGTTTCAGTGTTGATTCTCTTGAGGTTATCTTGGAGTTCTTTGGCCTTGAAGTTCATTGAGCATCTTGAATAAGTAAATTAAAGGCTTTCATTAAATTTGATAAACATGAAATTTTAGAGTAGTTTTGATTTGCATTTCTCTGATTACTAGAGAAGTTTAACATTTTTTTTCACATATGTGTTGATCAATTGTTTATCATCTTCTCACTCCAGTCAGAATGGAAATTATCAAGAATGTCTAGGTTCTCTCCAATCTTCTGTCATTACCAATAATGTCATGATAAATAACAGTATGTATTTGTCATTCTGTATGTTTGCTACTGTATTTTTCTACTCCTTTGTAATACTCCTTTGTAAAGTAGGAATAACAAAAGTAACTTATAGATTTGTTGAGAGCATAAAATGTGATGAGATATATAATGTTTGACACATAATAATTGTAGCTACAAATATAATTATTTATTTAACTTAAAAAAAGAATACAAGCAATAATAAGTGTTGGTGAGGATGTAGGGGATAAAGTACACTCAAACATTACTGTGAGACTGCAAATTGGTGCAACCACTATGGAAAACAGTATGGGGAGATTCCTTAGAAAGCTTGGAATGGAACCACCATGTGACCCAGTTATCCCACTCTTTGGTTTACATCTGAAGGATGTAAAATCAGAATGCTGCATTGATGCTGCCACATCAATGTTTACTGCAGCTCAATTCACAACAGTTAAACTATGGAACCAACATAGATGCCCTTCAACAGAAGAAATGATAAAGAAAATGTAGTATATATACACAATAGAATATTACTCAGCACTAAAAGAGAATAAATTATGACATTTGCAGGTAAGTGGATGGAGTTGAAGAATATCATGCTAAGTGAAGTAAGCCAATCCTAAAAAACTGAAAGGCCTGAATGTTCTCTCTGATAAGTGGATGCTGATCCATAATGGGGGTTGGAGGCATGGGAAGAATGGAGGAAATTTGATTGAGCAAAGAGGAAGGAGGGGATGGGAAGAGGCATGGAGTCAGGAAAGATGGTAGAATGAGATGAACATCATTAAACTAGGTACATGTATGACTGCTTATATGGTATGACTCTACATCGTGTACAACCAGAGAAGTGAAAAACTGTGCTCCATTTGTGTACAATGAATCAAAATGCATTCTGCTGTCATGTAAAACTAATTAGAACAAATTTAAAAAGACAATAAAGAGATAATTTTCCTAATTTCTACTTTGGCAATATAGAAAAGCTGGAGATCCTGCATTATTCCAGGTGGAGACTACTAAAGAATATTAAAGTTGAAAAAGTCTTGTCAGTCAAGGCCAAAGTATTTTTGCTTCTTTTTCTTAAGATGAGCCACATTCAATCTTGATACATAATAAAACTAGGACAATTTATGTCCAAATCCTTTAAAGAAAATTTTGATAAACAGGGCTGGGTTTGTGGCTTAGTAGTAGAGCACTTGCCTAGTACGTGTGAGGCACTGGGTTTGATCCTCAATACCACATTAAAAAAAGTAAACTAATAAAAGCAATTTAAAAATTTTTGATAAAGTGATTATTCTTGAAACTTTTGTTGTTGTTGTTTTTATTTTTGATTACAAAGTGTTTCAATTACAAAGTGGTACTGGGGATAGAACAAAAAGGCACTTAACCACGGAGCTACATCCCCTGCCCTTTTTATTTTTATGTTATGTTATTTTATTTTTTAGTTGTAGATGGACACAATACCTTTATTTTATTTATTTACTTTTATGTTGTGCTGAGGAATGAATCTAGTGCCTCACATGTGCTCCTCATATGTGCTTGACAAATGTTCTACCACTGAGATAAAACACCAGCACCTCCACCCTTTTTTATTATTATAATTTTGAGACAGGATCTTGCTAAGTTGCTCAGGACATTGATAAGTTGCCAAGGTTTTGTTTGGACTTGGCTATCCTCCTGTCTCAGCTTTCCTAACTGCTGGGATAACAGGTATACATCACCGTGCTCAGCTTCTTTCTTTTGAAGCTCCCAATTGTATACAATTGTCCTTCAGTATCTATACAAGATTGGTTGCAGTTATCAAAATTTTCAGATAATCAAAATTCTATATAAAATTTAAGATTTTTGCATATAACATATACATTTTACTATTTTCATTGTCTCTAAATAATTTATAATATCAAACACAATGTAAATTGTATGAAAATGTTTGCTATACTCTATTGTTTAGGGAATAATGACAGGAAAATTATATACACACAAAATCTAGAAGTTTTTTTGAAAATATTTTCTAACCATGTTTGGTTGAATCTATGGATGCAGAACTCACACATAGGAAGGGCAAACTATACAATTTTCTTCTTGATAGTAGCATATGTGCTATTTTTCTCATTATTTTATCTTTGTTAATCAAACAGGATAATTTCAATCTTCCTACCTTCAAGTTTACTGATTGTTTTCTATGTGCTCTAAATTTTTTATTTTAATCAGTCTACTGAGTTTTGGATATTAGCTGTACTTTTTAGCTCTAGACTATTTGTTTGGTTTTTATAATTTTTATGCTACAGATATTACTGTACACATATTTTACTGATTTCATTAATTTTTCCTATGAATTCCTTTACTGCAATCAGCATTTTTATTCTCTTAAATATTTTTCTAATGATGTCAATGTCTGTGATTCTTTAACAATACTTACTAACCATTTGTTCCTGAGAAAGGGCTGTATTTTCATACACTGTATATCTTGTCATTTTTAGAAACTAAACCTTTTAATAACATATTGGGATATCTCTAAATGAGGAATGGTGGCACAATCCTGTAATTCCAGTAGTTCTGGAGCCTGAGGCAGAAGGATTGCAGGTTCAAAGTTACCCTTTTCAATTTAGCAAAGCCCCAAGAAACTTATCCAGACCCTCTCTCAAAGTAAAAAAATATAAAAAGATTTGGGGATATGCCTCAGTAGTTGAGAACCCTTGGGTTCAATCCCCAATATCAAATAATAATAATAATAATAATAATAAGAAGAAGAAGAAGAAGAAGAAGAAGAAGTAGTAGTAGTAGTAGTAATATCTGTAAGAAGGATTATATTCATTTTATAATTTCCTGTTTTTAAATTTAGAAAGTATAACCATTCATTCTGTATTCCTTGTCATAAGGTTAATGATATCTTGTTTTTTAAACTTGAGTTTATCTGGTGTTTACACAGTGGTATTTTTTATTTCTGGAAATAAAAAATTGAAAGAAAAAAATGAAAATCTTGCCCAGTTCTTGAAGATTCATTATTTACTTACTCACTCCTTCAAGACTCAACTAGGTTTACACTGTGTCTAGCGATCAACCAGAGGGGAAAGCTTAGCATCTTCTCAACTTTTTATTAAAAAAAAAAAATGCAACCTACCTGCATAGCACATGCCTTACAAAATTTCCCTATACTTATGGACTCTTCTAAATGCCTTAGTTTTCAAAATAAATTTTGTACCACTCTCTTCCAAGTGCTTAGACAGCCTATTTTGTGTTTCAAAATTAATCTTTTGCTCAAGGAAGCTGCACATGTTTTTTTTAACAATATTTTCAAGTAATGCCTACTGGTTTTCATAACTCAGTGCATTGTGAAATAAGATGAACTGAGATGTATTTCTTACCTTCCTTCTTTAGATAGCTTGAAAGACAAGTTAGTACAGATATTTACAATAATTAGTGAATAAAAATAAGGACTGTTCTTCCTCTAGAACCAAGGACCAGACTCCTACAATGACTAATACAGTGCTATCTTCAATTCTCCTATCAGGTTGAAAAACTGAAGTAAGGACATGGGAAAACACAACCAATAACAAACAAAAAAAGCTTTCCTATCATCTTTAATATGCCTTTTATCACATTTTACTTAGTTGCTATAAGACTTTCTTTGGAATTCTGGAGTTCTGATTAAGCTCATTCAGGCACTTTCTATTTTTTTTCTTGTTCCTTTGGTTATAATGTTTTTTTCTGGGGAGGAGACCTAGCTTAGAGCTTCCCTATTTCAGCACTTTGTTTTATTTTAATCAATTCATGCACCCAATTTATAACTCATGTAATTTTTTTTTTATTGGGCTACGGTAGATATGGAGTTAACCCTGTTTTTTCCTCCCAAATGATACAAATTAATACTGATAGACTTAAAACCTGGCAATCCCACTTTAGATCTCTAGAAATATTGCAGATTTTCTCGTTTTCTTTTCTCTTTTTTTCTTAGAGAGAGAGAGAGAGAGAGAGAGAGAGAGAATTTTTTAATATTTATTTTTCAGTTTTCAGTGGACACAACATCTTTATTTTATTTTATGTGGTGCTGAGGATCGAATCCAGCGCCCCGCGCATGTCAGGTGAGTACGTTACTGCTTGAGCCACATCCCCAGGCCCATTCTCATTTTCTTTTTAAATGTTAATATCTGCCCATGAAGAAAAATTTCATCATGTAGCTGTTGCCTCTTCAGTTTGGGCTCCAAATTAGTACACATGAGGCAGACTAAACACATCTACTAAAAACAGATATGCCTATAATACAGGAAATTGCAATATTACATGAGAACAATGTAATAAAATGGAGGTATATAATTGAGCTGGACACATAACCTGCCTTTTATCCTTTTCTTATATCTCTATATCATTTTAATATATTTTTTAAGTTTGATATATTTTAATGAACTCATTCTTCAATCATTGTGATATCACTGAATTTATACAGATGTTAAATATAAGACTTAAGTTATTTTAGTCTTGTTTTAAGATATTGGTTAAATCAGGGCATGGTGGCCCGTGCCTGTAATCCCAGCAGCTCAGGAGGCTCAGGCAGAAGGATTGTGGATTTAAAGCCAATCTAAGCAATTTAGTTAGGCTCTAAGCAACTTAGAAAGGCCCTGTCTCAAAATAAAAAATTAAAAATTAAAGGGTTGAGGATATGGCTCAAAAAAGCTTTTCTATCATCTTTAATATGCCTTTTATTACATTTTACTTAGTTGCTATAAGACTTAAATGCCCTTGGTTTTAATCCCTGGTGCAAAAAAAAAAAATTGGTGCTGATTAAAACTATTAATGTTCATATACAATTTATCCAAGATTTATGCAACTATTTTGTAAAATTAAAATGAAACTTATAATTTATATGGTTAAATTTATATAGTTGTTTCTTTATTAAATAAATGACAGTGGAATACATTACAATTCACATTACACATATAGAGCACAATTTTTCATATCTCTAGTTGTATATAAAGCATACTCACACCAATTTATGTCTTTATACATGTACTTTGGATAATGATGTCTTTCACATCCCACTATCATTCTATTAACAACAAAATCTATAAGACAAAATAGAAACATCTGTAGATAAAAGAATTTTGGTGAAATCTGTAAATTCAACATAGGTACCTATCTTTTAAAGGAGTATTTGTCAGATAAAATTGCTAATTGAACAGCAACAATGATTATTTCCCATTTGTCTTATCTTTCTCTCTCTCTCTCTCTCTCATTTATTTAATTCTGATAATAGCGATGCCTTCAAGAGGTATAATATTTAAATTGATGAACTAATATTTGATTTTTCAAATGTTGTGGTTTTTCATTTTCATTGATACCAATGTGTCTATTTCTCAAAATTGGCAAGTCAAAATCTTGTTAATTAGAAATAAGTGCACAATAGTGATGAGAAATTGATTAGCTCACAAGATACTATCCTGGCATATTATTTTTGTGTTTTTAATCACTCTTTTTCATTTTTCATTGCTGTATAAATAAAAATCAGATATATAATTTCCTTTCCTTTCATGCTTCAAGTACATTTTATTCTTGTTCTCCTTCTTATTTGACTGTAAGATTTCTGAAAACTCCTCAAAAGTCATAAAAGCAATAAAAAGGCTTGACAGAGGAATTAGATAAAGGGATTAAAATCTTGTTTAAAGTCTCTCACCATAGAAACCAGACAGCTTGGGTGTCATCCCTGGGTGAAATAATTACCATCTGTATTGTCTTAAACAGTATTTTCCAGTGAAAGACATTGGACATTGAGCCCACAAGACTTATATTAAAGATGTTTTAATTCCCAAAACGTATATGGTTCCTCTACCTTTTTGGTTTGTCTCTTGAGCAGTGATTACTAGTCTATAATTTTACAGTACCTTCAAAACTATTTCACTTTTTAAATGGAAAATATATAAGTGTAAGCAACACTCGAAAGTGCTTACATCTTTTGACACTTAAAGACAATAATAGGAGGGGCTGGGGCTGTAGCTCAGTGGTAGAGTGCTTGCCTAGCATATGTGAGGCACTGGGTTTGATTCTCAGAACTGCATATAAATAAATAAAGGTCCATCAACAACTAAAAACATATTTTTAAAAAGACTATTGTAGTAAACATATACTTAAGCCATATCAAAGGGAAACAAATTGTCTTTGAGAAACAATGTCCATAATGAAATTATGAAATCAAAGCAAAATGAACAAATGACAGTAGAAATAAGCAAACAAAAAACTGCAGAAAGAAATAGTAACTTTAGAGTTTGCAATTTTCTCCTATTTGAAAATATAACACAACCCTGTGGGAGATTCTGCATATAGCAGTGGGGGGTGAGCTAGATTCTTAACATCTCTCCTACTGAGATCAACTGGAAAAGCTAGACAACTAAAAGGAGATAGTGTATGACATCAGTAAGAATTCTCAAAAAAAACTTAACACCAATAAAACCAAATAACCCAATCAATAAATGGGCTAAGGAACTGAACAGGGAATTCACAGAAGAAATACTGTTGATCAACAAGCATATGAAAAATGTTCATCATCTCTAGTGATTAGAGAAGTGCTAATCAAAACTACTCTTAAGATTTCATCTTACACCTGTCAGAATGGCAATTTTCAAGAATACAAGCAACAATAAGTATTGGCAAAGGTATGGAAAAAATGATACACTCCTGCATTGCTGAGACAGCAAATTGGTGCAACCACTATGGAAAGCAGTATGGAGATTCCTCAGAATACTTGTAATGGAACCACCATTTGACCCAGTTTTTCCACTCTTTGGTTTATACTCAAAGAACTTAAAATCAGCATACTACAGTGACATAGCCACATCAATATTCATAGAAGCTCAATTCACAATAACTAAGCTATGGTACCAACCTAGATACGCTTCAACAGAACGGATAAAGAAAATGTGGTACATAAACACAATGGAATATTACTCAGCCTTAAAGAAGAATAAAATTATGGCATTTGTAAGTAAATGAATGGAGCTGGAGAATGTCATGCTAAGTGAAATAGCTAAACCCCTAAAACCAAAGGCCAAATGTTTTCTCTGATAAGTGGATGCTAACCCATAATGGCAGTGACAGATGGGGAAGAATGAAAGAACTTTGAATTGTGCAGAGCAGAGTGAGGGGAGTGGAGGGGAGTATTGGGATAGAAAGGACAATGGAATGAGACAGACATTATTACCCTATATACATGTATGATTACACTACCAGTATGACTCTGAACCATGTTCAGCCAGAGTAAGGAGAAGTTGTGCTCCATTTGTGTACAGTGTACCAAAATGTATTCTACTCTCATGTATAACTAATTAGAACAAATTAAAAAATTAAATTAAATTTAAAAAATAATTTTCAGGGTCAAGATTCCAGAAAGAATGACATTAAACAAAGTTTTGTTTGGTAAGTTGAAAGGCAGCAGTCATGGAACTGAGAAGCTGAACAAATCTTGCAGACCACTCATGAGTAAGAGAAACAGATTGGAATTTAGAGTCTCTAAGGTGGATAGCCTCTGAGAAACAGCACAGTGTTTCTTTCAGTCTGAACCTTGAGTATCCACACTCTAAGACAGATTCCAAAATTGATCAGCCATTACAGTTCTAGCTTAATATTAGCCCAATCCCTGACTTGAAAGAGGCCCTCTACTGTAACCCAGCTGACAGGCGGAATCAAAGTAAATTCTTTGCCCTTTGGAGAAGGACACTGTCATACAGGGACTCAATTTATTGCTAATAGTTTGATCTAGAATAGCTGATATTTGACAATATAACAAAGCATGGAGACAAATAATATTTGACTGAAAACCAGAAAGAAATAAAAAACAATCCTTAAGACATTAAATAAATCATATGACAAAATAGAGATTTAAACTGCAATACATTAGTAAATAGAGTAAATGTGAATGAATTGAATGATCCATTTATACATGTGTAAAAGTGAATTACAAAAAATAATAGATATAAGATCCTTATAAACAATACACTATGGATATAACAATGACAAAATGCTGTAAATAAAGTGGGTTTTTAAGAACAATGCAAACCTTAATTCAGTGACTGCCAAATTGTTCAATTTAGGAAACCTGTGCAACCATAAAAATAATTTTTGATCCCAAAGATTTATTTTATGTTAGATTAATTAACTACCAATATTGACTTTCTTATAAAATAAAATAAAATGAAAAATACAAATGGAATTAATTTATTTAAAAGAAAAATCTATATCATGATAATATATTTTTATAAAAATCTATTTTCTAGTACAATTATTCTTTGAAACCTGACATTATCTTTTATTTTTATAAATACACAATGTCTATATGCATGTATTTATGAATACCAAATCTCTATATATACATATATAGGTCTTATATATAGAATTTATATATAGAAATTATATGATATATTCAATATTAAGTATTTAATATTCAATATTCAATATTCAATATGATATATTCAATAACCTGTATTGTAACTTTATTTTGTTTCTGTCTTTTCTGTTTTATTTATAACTGTTCAGTTTTATTGAGGCAATATTTTCTTTTCTGCATTAGGAATACATTCTAACTTGGCTCTGTTCGTCTTAAACATTTTCCAATATAAAATATAATCAATGAACAATATAGACTGGGATTCCTGCTCTCTGTGAATTCTAGCAACATGTACAACAGAGGGACTCACATTTGTAGATATGTGATCCTGCATTTCTGTATTTCTTTGTTAGATACAGGCTCAGGAACACATCTTTGTGTTGTCAAAGAGATTCTACCTAGGAAAAAGTTCCTGTTTCCAACGGAGTTAAGCCTTCATCTTTTATATGGTCAATGCAGTTTATTTTCATTTTTTTTTTAGTGGAGATGTGGATCTTGCTCTGTTGCTCAGTCTGGTCCTGAACTTCTTGCCTCAAGTGATCCTCCTGCCTCAGTCTTTTAGGTACTAAGACTACAGGTTCCTGCCACCAATCCCAACAAATGTAGCTTCCCTAGAGACATAGGTGATTTTCCTGAGGATATATTATTAATAATAATCTCAAGGGTGGAATACTTGTTATTCTAGATGTTACGGTTAGGTATGAGGTGTCCCTCAAAGGTTCCCAGTTCTCTGCCACACTCTTCCACCATTATGTTCTGTCTTACCTTAAGACATGGAGTTGGAGTTTGCTCTCTATGGACTGAAATCTCAGAAACCATGAGCTCCAAAATAAACTTTTTCTCTTCTATAATTATTCTTTCAGAACTTTTGGTTACAGCAACAAAAAAGCTGACTAAAATAAAAATTGGTACTGGGAGGGGCTGTTGCTATGAGTAAGCCAACCACATGGTTGAGAAACTTTGGGATTTTTAAAAAATTTGTGGGAGGAATATTGGAAATTTTAGAGATGCAAGCTGGAAAAGTTTTAGATTGTTTCAAGTGGATCTTAATGGGGAATTATTATGGCAGCTTAGAAGACCAGAATGATGATAGGACTGTATACAATAAAGACAGGGTTTGGGAGGCTCAAGGGAAAAGGAGGACTCTATTATAAATTGGACTAGAGACCATTTATGTTACATTCAGACTAAGAAATTGTCTTCATTTTTCCATGTCCTGAGACTTTCTGGAAACTGAATTTAAAGGTGATGGACTAATTAATCTTGTGGAGGATATTTCAAGACAACACAGCCATCAGGAGATGACATGGGTATTGCTGACAGCTTTGGGTAAAGTTTATTGTGATAGTAAAAAGTAGAAAATAAAGAAGAAAGACTTGCAAAATGTACAATTTGTCCAGAAAATTGTGAGTAAAACCTGAGCTAAGGCAGTTGTGGGAGTTAAAGAGGTTATAGCCACTAAGGTAACCCTAATAAATACTTTGCCCAGAGACAACAGAAAAGGTGGCTTGAAGGCCTCTAAAGAATAGGCAAGACCTTACCCATCTCAAGTTTAAGGGTGCAAAAGTAAAAATTCCTTTGAGAAGAGACCATGGAGCATATGGTTTGCACAGGGGGTACCTAGGAAGATGTACCATACTTGGCCTCCCAGGCACTCAGAAGCTGCTGCAGTCAATGTTTCTGGAGGCTTTATTATTGCTCTAGACTGTAGCAGACCTTGGTGTCAGTCATGTGTTGCTAGTTCTCCAGGAATGCAGGACGCTGGAGTTAGGGGATTAGAAGGACTGGCAGGCCAGGCAAAGGGCAGCAAGGCTGCAGTCCCCGTGGGCTGCCCATGGTACAGTGATTTACGGGGATGCAAGGGAAAAATGGAAGCTGCAGTGGAGACTCCTGAGACTAAAAATTGCCAGTAACATGGGATGTGTGCCAAGGAAAACTGCAAGAATCAAGCACAAATAAGCCTAAAGAGAAGTTATGTGGGCTGAAACCAGCAAAGTCATAAGGGAATAGCTACACAAGTCCTTTGAAGAAAACATCACAGTGCCATGTGTCCCAGACATTGGATGTTTGCCAATACTGGACTTGTTTGCCCAGCTGAATTTTGGCTTGTTTTGGTCCCACTCCTTCTATGCTCCTATTTCTACTTTGTGGAATACAAATGTTTACTCTGAACCTTTATATATTGGGATACATGTAATTTGCTTTTCATTTTTACAGGGCTCATGCTGAGAGTTTACTTTGAGTCTCACAGGAGACTTTGGAGTTTGTTTTTGGGCAACTCTGAGACTTGAGATTATGGAGACTCTTGGAAATGGATTGAATGTATTTTGCATTGTGAGAGAGATATGAACTTTGGCGGGTCAGGGTGGTATGCTATGATTTAGATATGAGCTATCCCCTAAAATCTTATGTGTGGGACAATGCAAGAAGGCTTAGGGGTGAAATGATTGGGTTATAACCTAATCAGAACATTAATAGAGATTAGTAAGCAGGTGTGGGGTAGCTGGAGGAGGTAGGTCCCTGGGGGCATGTGTTTGGGGTATGTACATTGCCCTCCATTAGCAGAGCTCTCTGCTTCCTGGGGCCATGTCCTGAGCAACTTTTCTCTGCCACACTCTTCTATGTGATATTCTGCCTCACCTCAAGCCCTGAGGAAAGGTGGCTGTCTGTGGATGAAGAGCTCTGAAACTGTGAGCCTCAAAATAAAGTTTTCCTCCTGTAAAACTGTTATTTTTTAGGCCTTTGTGTCACAGCAGTGAAAATGCTCACTAAAATACTAGATTACTATACTCCTCTGTTCAAAATTTGATGTTATACCTATATAAGTTCAATATCTGTGGTTCAACATCTGAATGCCAACCCTTGGCAAGTTATTTGGTTTCTGTGCCTCTGTTTCTTTATTCATAAAAAGGAAATGATAAGAATATTAACCTAATCATGTTGATGTTATGAACATATATATTAATCCTAGTAAGACACTCAGATGACTGTCACCCTGTGAATTCTAAATAAAAACTATTATTTTAATTAGTGTTCGTCAGATGTTCTAATGACCACATATTTACTTCTGGCAATGATGCAGATAGATCCCTACGGACTCACTATTTGGTTCACTTCAGTGATGATTATCAGAGGAAGTTTTTATCTTTTTTAAATTTTTTTATTTGCTTTAATTAGTGAGGTTTCTTAAAATATGGATTGAATGAGCCAACAGAAAAAGAATCAGTTCAAATGATAAATATAAGGCACATTTATGTTCTGAAATCAAAATCATTTGCTTTTTATGTAGACTTATCAGGAGATAGGTCTAAAATTTTCAGACTAGTTTAGAAATTCTAAGGTTCCCCTAAATGGAAATGCAAAATAATTGGTAGTAGCTACCAGTAATCCTGTGCCAAAAAGTGAAGACTCTTGCTTGTTCAGCCAAAATGATTGTAACAATTCCTGAGTAAAATTTGTAATGGACAAAATATAGATATCTGGCACTTGGGAATTTTCTAACCCTCTTTTATTAATTCAGCATTGCATGTTGCCTTGATCTCAACAGGAAATTTCACAATTATTTCCTTCTTTATAACCTTACCATTAGAATCAGCCATATTACATTCCCTGGGGAATTTAAAAATTGCAAGGTAGCTCTTTCTGTAAATCAGAGCTGGAACCAAAACATGGTGAATCATTAACCTTCATTAACCTTTCCTCCTTAGTTCCTTAACAAGAGATTCTCAATAAGAAAGTATTTAATTCACACTGTTAATTTTCTTAATATATAATGGTAAATTAGAAGATAATCTGAAAAAATTTCATTTTCCTCATAATTATTTTATTAATTTTAAAAACAAAGTGATTTGATATACAATATTAACAGAAAAGTAGCAAAAAAATACTTTCAGTAGAAGTTTATGCTCTATATGGGATAACACAAAAATAAAGAATTTTAAATACATTTGCTCTATGCAAAACAGTTACGTTCATTATAAGAATTCCCATGAATACAACACAACCTCTTATACTGAATCCCTTGAACATAATGGCAATGAGCATTATATCTATGTAAGACATAGATAGCATCTATATCATGTATACATTTTATACACAGGTATACAATGTATACACAGGTATACATTGATGTATATATGTAAATGTGTACATATATATGTGATAGTAACTAGTATTTGTGCTTGTTAATTTAATTTTTTCTCTTCTATGGAATAGCTTTAGTAATAATACTTGTCAGAGTTGTAATGAAACCTGTGTTTTTTGCTAACTGATTTTTAGTGGTTTATAAATTTTGAAACCTAATTAAAATTGAATTTATTATGAAATATATGCAAACAGGTAAAAATGAAGAAAAAAATGTATTCAAGAACAAGTTTAATCATCATATACATATGTTAATATAAGCTTAATTATAACTATGTCTTCACATATACATGTGAATGCATATTATATAATATGTATGTACATAATCCTATAGCAAAATTTGTCTTCTAAAACTTTTTTTAATATATTGTTTTTATCATCATTGAAAATGCATTTAATATTTCTACTCTACATGGTATCTCTGTGTCCAAAAGTATGCTGATTGAATTAATGAAATTTATTAAGCAAATCCATTTTGTGAATGAAGTCATCATATATCAGATCATCTACTTTCATGGTACTTTTGGTACATAGGTACATAGTAATCAAAAATTTAAAGCAATCCCATCTGTCAGGGTCTTGGTGGGGAACAGTGTGGATGAGCAATGTAGGAATATCTCTAGATGGAAGTCAATTTGACTAACCATTGAAATGGGAAAAATCAAGCTTCAAGCAAATTACATATGTCAGAATTTGCAGAAATCTAATTGATATGCCTTTTAATGATAAATAAATGAGAATGGTTTGAATGACAATGATGCCATGCTATTTTTTTTTTGGTTAGTCAAAATATAAAGTATTTCTACTTTTTTTTTTTCAGATAGACAAGTTGTAGATCTTCTCCATGTTGTAAAGAATGTATTCTGAATCCCCATAATGGTTATCTTCAGGTGCTCTGTCTCTATTTCCTTGTCTTCTCTAAAAATACTATAGACATAATATAACAATCATACTACTACACACAATTAAAAAATCTATAGGCATGGTATTAGAATCAGAAGGAAAATTGTTTTGTGAGTTTGTACAAACCTTCTATTCTGTTTTGTAATGTTGGCCAATATCAAACAATTCACATTATGTATATTAAAAAGTCTCAGATGAAAAAAAAAGTGAGAAAATGCTGTTATCCAACTTTTTATTACTTTATCAAAATATCTAAGAAAAACAACTTAAGAAGAAAGATGTATTTTGGCTCACAATTTCAGATTTCAGTCCAAGGTTCACTGACTATGGCAAGTCAGGAACACCAAGGCTAGAGAGCATGGCCATAATGAAGAAGGCTGCTTAAGTTTTAGAAGTCAGGAAGGTGAGAGAGAGAGAGAGAGAGAGAGAGAAAAGAAGAAGAAGAAGAAGAAGAAGAAGAAGAAGAAGAAGAAGAAGAAGAAGAAGAAGAAGAAGAAGCCTAAGACAAGAATTCCCCTAGTGACTTATCCCCTCCAAATAGACCCCACCTCCTACAACTCTCACCACCTCCCAATAATGCCACCAAATTATTAGTCAATCTATATTATATAATATGAATTGGTCCATTGATAAGATCAGATCCCTGATGATAAATCACTTTCCAAAAGCCATACCTCTGAACATTGCTACATCAGGCACCAAGCATTCAACACATCAGCCTTTGGGGAATTTTTCAGATCCCAGTTGTTGCAAGTGGAGAAGACATATTTGAATACATAATGGAAAAATATATTTTTTTCAAAAAAATAAAAGCCCTGTCAAGTGATTTAGGAAGATTGTTGACCTTGCTATCCTCTAGCAGAATAAAAGCAAAAAACAAAATAACAATAAAACAAACAAAACAAAAAACCTCATAGTCAGTCAAACTAAAGACAATGAAAATACAATAATATAGCTACAAGGAGAAATAAAAAAAGATGCATCAAAAATATGAATTAGAGTCGACATCTCAACAGACATCATGTAACCAGAAGAGAAATAGCAATAACAGAAATAAAATAAGAATAAAGCAAAATAAAATCAAATAAAATTTTCAAAACAAGAATCCTATAAAATGAAAAGAAACTGCTTCAGAAAGGAGGAAGTAAAAATATTTCAAACATTTGTTTGAAAGTAAAACCTAAGACAATGTGTTGCCAGAAGACTGATATGATGAAAACGTGCTAATTAATTTTAAAATTGTTATAATTAATATGGACATCATGCATGCTAACTTCAATTTTCACCTTTATAGAAGTAGAGTCACCATGATTTTAAACTCATGTATACACTTAGTGATAATGTAATGCCAGATTCTCCCGTTTTTAAAATTATTCTTCAGGAAGAACCTGAGAGTGCAACAGTGAGGACTCAGGCAGGTTAGAATCACCACCTCTTTTATAAACAGAGACACACTAATGTAGGGGATGACCTAGTTACACTATTTACACTAGATAATTGTAAAGAGAGAATGGAGATGTATACAGAAGCAAGAAGTACCAAGCTGAGACTGGTGAAATAAAGGAAAATGTTTGGAATTATTAGAATTTGGGAAGTAAGAAGAGATGACTTTAAGAAAACAAAACACGGAACTCAGAGTAGGGGGACTACTTGGTGGATAAACAGTATTTCTCTAAGGTCCAAGGAAAGAGTCCCAGGCCTCTGTGTAACAAAATGAAACCTCTCTAGATTTCTCAGAACTCCTCTAATAACCTTTAACCTCCTAAGGCACAGAAGTGCATATGACATGTAAATAGTGTTGATTTTATCCTAGGAGCATTTTAATATTATAAATTGGTAATTAAGCCTCTGTCCATTTTTGAGGGCTAATACTCTGATATGAGTGGGACAGATTGTTCCAGCATAGATAAGGTCTCAAGGGTAAGCCTCAAGGTCTCAGGAAGATTGCAATGCTATATTCCTGGATAGTTATTCTTCAAGCAATAGAAATCCAGACCTTGAAGATTTCTCTAAGTTATAAAGGTCAGAGAACACAGTGTTTAATCTGACTCTTGGAAATACTGTGGAATATATCTGACATAATTTTCTCATGTACATATATGAAATCAGCACAGTGAATCCCACTATTATGTGCAACCATAAAAATGGGATGCTAACTAGAATAAGATATTTTCCATCCTTGTATAATTATATAAAATGAATTCTGCTTTCATGAATAACTAAAATAACCAATAAAAAAGACATGTTTAAATTCTAAAATGTTAGACTCAGGACTCAGAATCTTGACAAACTTATATTCGAAGAGCAAAAGTTCTGTTTCCACACATATGTTTTAAAATATAGGTAGAACTCAAGCAATCCCAAGAAATAGGATGCGAAAAGTAGTTATAGAAATATTTAATGATGTAAGATCAATATTAAAATGTCAATCATTTTTATATTTGGGCGATAAAAAAGTAGAATATAACTCTAAAAACAAAATATCATTCATACATTAGCACCCTAGAAATAAATTATTTAGGTTTAAATTTAACAAAATATATGTACAAGATCTATATTAAGGAAACTACCACCTGCTGTAAGAAGTGAAGACAGTGAGATAGTTCATGTTCTAGGATAGGAAAGTTCAACTGTGCCAAGATATCAGTTCCTCTCAATGTGACCAACAAATTTAATGCAATCCCACTAAAAACTATGGAGAGAGTTATCAATATGCAGAGATTTTAGAGTTTACATGGAAAGTCACAAGATACGGAATACCCAAGTCAATTTTAAAGAAAAACAAAGTTGCAGAACAGATACAGCCAAACCTCAAACTTACCATAAACCTGCAGTTATCAAAACACTTCAGTTAGTAGAAAAATAGACAAATAACAATGTATCAGAAGAGAAATCTTAGAAATATACCCACATAAATGTAGTCAGCATATCTCTGATGAAGGAATAAAGGCAATAAAATGGGTCAAAGTTGGTCTTTTCAATAAATAGTGCAAGAACAATTAAGCCAACTTCCTGGAGCAGGGAAGAGGAAGAATATACATAGAGACTTTATACCCATCACAAAATGAACTCATAATGGATCAAAGACCTGGATGAGAATACCAAATTATAAAACTCCTAGATAATTATATAGGAGATAACATAAGTAACCTTGGGCATGTGATGACATTTTAGTACACTAACAAAGGCACAGTTCATGAAATAAATCACAGAGAAACTGAATTTCCTTAAAATTATAATTTTTGTTCTGTAAAAGACAATGTCTAAAAAAATGAGCAGACAAATCTCAGAATGAAAGAAAAAAGTCATATATAACAAAAAAGTGCTATATACTAATAATATTTAAAACTCAACAATAGGAAAACAAAAATAAGAAATGGGTAAAAGACCTGAGAACACACCATAGCAATATGCATACACAGGTTGAATGTAACAGCACATGCCTGTAATCCCAGTGACTCAGGAGGCTGAGGCAAGAGGACCACAAGTTCAAAGCCAGCCTCAATAATTAGTGAGGCCTTAAGCAACTTAGCAAGACTCTCTCAAAATAAAAAATAAAAAGTGCTGATAATGTGGTCCAGTGGTTAAGTACCTTTGAGTTCAATCCCTGGTTCAAAAAATAAATAAATAGATACATACACAAAAGACAAGTAGGCATATGAAGAAATGTTCAACATCATATGGCACGAGAAGATTGCAAATTAAAATAACAATGAAATACCACTAAATAACTACTAGAATGGTTAAAATGCAAAGCAGTGGTAACATCAAAATCTTCTGAGGATATGGATCAACACAAACTTATACCCTTTACTTGTAGCAGTGTAATAAGATAAAGCCACTTTGGAAGTTTGCCGCATGGTAATATATGTACAAAATTAAACATACTCATACCACACAGTCCAATAATAATGCTTATCAGTATTTAACCCCAAGTAAATTGGAAACTTATGCCCAAACAAAATTCCACACATGGATTATAGTAGCTTTATTCATAATTGCCAAAATTTAGAAACCACAGAGATGAACTTCAGTTGGTGAATGGCCAAATGATCTGTGGCACATACAGAAAATGGAATACTAGTCAGTGATAATAATAAAGAGCTATTAGGCCATGAAAATACATGAGAAACATTAAATGCATATTACAAAGTAGGAAGATGCTTATTATTTTTTAAAAGTGTTCAGAGAATTATGTAGCATGTAAATTGACCCCTCAATCAAATCTTTTCTTAAATATTAAGAAGTCATATACTATTATAAGTATTTGTGTGTGTGTGTGTGTGTGTGTACACTCACACATAGTATTATGAGTGTTATGACAGGTTTTGCTTGTTATTTTTTAATTGTTATTGTTTTTGTTTGTTTCTTTTCTTTTTCTTTTTTGCCTCTCAGACAATTCCCCACATGCTTTTCTGCGCTTTGCCAATGACTTTATAGAACACATTATTGGTTCTTCCTCACTTTCTGTCCTTGGGCTATGTTTTAGTCAGCTATTTCACTGCTGTGAATTAAAGACTAGACCAAGATGATTGTGGAGGAGAAAAAGTTTATTTGGAGGTTCATGGTTTCAGATTTCCCAGTCCAGAAAGTCAGGTCCATTCCTCAAGGTTCAAGGTGAGGCTGAACATCATAGTGAAAGAGTATGGCAGAGGGAAGCAGATCACATGGTGATCAGTAAGCAGAGAGAGACTGCACTCTCCAGGTACAAACTATATACCCCATAGCCCCTCCCCCAAAGAACCACTTCCTCCAGCCACACCCCACCTTCCTCCAGTTACCACTTAGTTAATCCCATCCATTCACTGATTAGGTTAAGATTATAACCCGATGATAATTTCTCCTCCAAACCTTCTTGCATTGTCTCACCTATGAGCTTCAAACCATAACAGGTTGAATATGGACAACAGAATGTGCCAGCACAGTTTCTGAAGATAGGAGGTGGTATTCACAGTATTCATTCTCTCTACCACAAGCCCTAGTTAGGGAATGGCTTCATATCTGTTAATGGAAGTTGTACACTTTTCCAGAAGCCTTCTACTATAGCCATAATTTTGGTCACAGAAATTTCTCCTTTTCCTCTCTCCTAAGACAAAGATAGTAAAAGTTACATATTATTATTGGGAAAATTTACATTACCTTAGCTGTTTTTCCTTGGCTGTATACTCACCTTTATAAGTCATCTTTGAGTATATTTACTTAATTATCCTTGAAGATGATGAAATTTTGGTAAGGATTTACGAGATTGTTAAAAAGAGGAATGACTATTGGAAACAAGTTTTTAGAAATGAGACCTGAAATTGGATTGCTAACTTATTTTCAAAGTACACAATAGCATCATAGCTGAAGGGGTATTACATATGAGTACACTGTGCTCCATGGTCTCTTGTTCCACCCTATTCATTATTATTGAAATGGATTTCCAATTGAGGGTGAAGCAATAGAGAACAAACAGCTGCGGCACCAAGTTACAATGGCAGAGAAAATTTATTATAAATATTATGGCTTGAAACAGCTACTACTCAGAATTTTAGAGTGTGTCCTGGGATGGATGTAGAATCAGAGGGCCCTTATGACAGTTCTGAAGAAATTTCTTATCTACTGCATTTTCAGGAAACATATGCATTAGGATCAAGCCCAGGGCAGCACCAATAAACAACCCAATAAAAATTTTTATTCTAAAATATGTACATGGAGGAAAGGAGTAACATTCTGAAAATCATGAGAGAAAATATGAGCCAGCATAGATAAGATAAACCTGAGACCATTTATGGTGAAATTCTTCCTAATCTTTCTTGTTAGCAAATGTAATTTTTCCTTCTTCAGTGAGGGAATAACCCTTCTTTACTTAAAAACATTGTTTGTGAGACATTTAATTCACAATTACATGTTGATTCTCTTTACTGAATTCTTAATTTAAATGAGTGGAAATGACATTCTCTGAGTTTGGTTGAAGCATAGTCATTTGTGCCTTTCAATCAGTAAAGATGCAAGGCCAAACTACTCAGACATATATAGAATGAAGGAGTCTGAAAACTAGAGGAATGAATTTCTTGGAATTGATATGTTATGTGCAACCTGCTCATCCATTTTTTAACCATGTTCCCCAGGAGAACACTCCCAACTCAAAATGATTTGATGAGAGGCCCACCAGAAGCATCAAATTCTTGTTTGCTAACTCTTCTCTGTCAATTGGGATAAAAACGGATTTTTTTATTATTTCAGTGGAATTAAGGAAGACAAAATTTGAATACCATTGCACTAGTAATCTTCTGGGACAAAATTTTACCCATAATGCTTTCAAGATATGTCAATATTTAATTGATGACAAGATCCTTCTGAATGAAAGAAATGGGCATCCTACTAATGTGCTAATGTCACATTAATATATGGAAGTGGAAAACTTCTAGATAGCAGATATATAACCTGAATAATATGATAGATATCTTAAGAATCTTACCCAGTTCCCAAAGCTAAATTAATCCATAAAACCAATCATTACTGGTGGAACATGCTATTCTCTGCAGGAAGAACAGGGCTCTCTTCCTACAGAGAAATAATGTTTCTGTCTTTCTCATGGGATTCTGAAAAATGACTTCCAGACATTTTATCAGGTGATAGTATCATTTGGGGGGAAAATTATACTGAATTTATTAGAAATTGCCTCTGACCTGCAACACTAATTACTGAAGATCCTAACTTTACAGTGGTCCAGAAGCCAAGGTCATGATTCATGAAGGAATGGTGTTTGTTATAGTCTTTGCCCAAATTAGTTTCAAGTATGTGACATGAGACCATAAAATTAGGAGACAAAAATCATGGTATATACTCTCCCTACCACTGAGCAATCTGAGGTATATATCTCCTAGAATTCATAGTAGGAGTATAAATAGAAGTAATTGGCAAAATGCCCATGGTATTCTTAACCCTTGGAGTGAGGACTACTTTGGTAGAAAATGCTAAAGAGCCATTCTAACCTTAGCTAAAATTGAAAAATGATTATAAATTATTGCAAATTATATAGTAATAACATGGTATGGGCACATATTATGTGCTATCTGTATTTAAGCAAGTAAACTTAACTCTTGGCAAATGGTATGTTGCTATTAGCCATAAATTTGATCCTTTGAAAGTTTTGTCAACAAAATCTATTAGAAATAATATATCTTTACTGGTTTGAAATAATGTTGCCCCTTTTTTCTCTCCTTCATGAGAACTATGCCTATTCTTCTAGCCATTGTCACCATGTAGGATAGAGTGAAGGCCATCATCATAGAAGAGATTAGTCACTGTATTAAAAGCTATTATCTCTGCTTATGATAAAAATCCTGAATGTGCTGGATATTTACATAGAAAACAGACAAGGAAAACCCTGATTTTGAAGCAAAGGAAGTGATGACAACATAAGTATCTGATAGGTCAAACTGGTCCTTAAAAATTGCCCATGCTTGTGTCCCACTGCTCCAAATCCTGCAATGCAAATGTCCTGAAACTATGGTCTGAATGTGTTCCCAAAATTAATTTATGGGAAACTTGTTTCCCATGAGTGTTGACAGGAAGAAATTCTGGGTGGTGTCTGAGTTATGAGGATTCGTCCCACTTAAACAGATTGATCCATTCATATATTTATGGATTAATAGGTTATCATGGAAATGTATTGTTATAAAATGAGCTTTCTCTAGCATATTTGTTCAGTTTTACCATGTGATATCACCACCACATTATGGAAGGACTTCGCCAGATGCTGAGCCAGCTTCTTGGACTTCATAGATTCCCAAACTGTGTGTAAAATAAATCTCCTTTCTTTATAAACTATCTGGCCTCAAGTATTCAGTTATATAAACAGAAAACAGACTAAGACACCACACAAAATACATGCACAGTCTCTGTCATGAAGTTGCACACATAACTACCTAAGGGTTTAGTTCACACCTACCTATCTGTTCAATAACAAACAGATTAGTGATGACATGCATAATATACCGTGATGCCCCTCACACCATACAAGCATTCATAATATTATTGTGGCTGCTTAATTTCTTTATTCTAAACCTAATGAAAATTTCTCTCAAGACCAAACTTAGCTAAAATCCATACAAGAAAAGGACTTTCAGCACACATAGTTTTAACATAGAAACACTTACACAGTACAGCCAGGCATAGTGGCACATGCCTGTATTCCCAGAGGCTAGAGAGGCTAAGGCAGGAGAATCACAAGTTCAAGGCCAACTTCAGCAACCTAGTGTGGCCCTAAGCAAGACCCTCTCTCAAAATATGTGTATATAAGAAAGGGCTGGAGACATGGCCCAGTAGTTAAGCCCCTCTGTGTTCAATCCCTATTTCAACACACACACACACACACACACACACAATGGTTTGTATAATCTTGGTGACAAAGTTTCATAATCTTGGAGAGCAAAGAGTACTACTGCTTGTGGAAGATAGGAATTACCTATGGGACATCTAGCAAATCCAAGTAGGACAGTCACAGTCCAGATCCTTATCATTTTTGTGTATGATCAACACTTCCTTTGCTGATAATTATCATCATTTGAAAAAGTCTTTGACTTGCTAGTGTACCACTGTAGTTGCTGAAATCCTGGCTGTGGGATATCATGTGAACAGAATGATACATCATAAAGTGATCCATTAAACCAAAGTAAGACCTCTATAGAAACTTTCCAGTATAAATGGAAATGGTGTATCAGAGATGGTGACTGACTGAGGTCCATATACAAAAATAAACATAAAATATATCTCTTGTGTCTGCTTCTGTGTTTTGTTGCCTACTCTTAAACTGACACTGGTGATTTTGGGGAAGTTTTCCCTGATTAATTAATATAGGAAAGAAAACTATCAGTCTTGTTTGTAATTGGATATGCACAATAGGTTGGCACTGGTTTGAAGTGGTAGTGTATTGATCAGAGAATTTCAAGCTTTCTTTTCCTCTTTCTGGCTTTCCACAAAATCTCAACTCTGATCACATACTCTATTTTATAGTCTCTTAATCCATTTTGCTGCTATACCCACACATCACAATGTGGGTGATTTATAACAAATAGAAATTAGCTTTCCACAATTTTGGTGGCTGGAAAGTCCAAGATCAATGTACTGGCAGGCTCAGTGTCTGCTGAAGACTCAGTCTCTGCTTTCCAGGACAGCAATGTGAATTGTGTCTGCCATGTCCTCACCTAGAGGATAGCACAGAAAGGACAAAAAGATGAAAAAGGACATAGAGTATATGAAGTTTGTTTTATAAGAAGATTAATCACATTTATGAGGGCAGAGCACCCATCACCTAATGAATTACTGAGACCCTACCTCTCCATCTTATTGTACTGGGGATTGTGTTTCTATATGAATTTGGAGGGGACACAAATATGCAAACCATAGGAATATTGGAATAAACTCATACCTACAAAATTTACTGTGTTTGCCTAATAGAATAGTAAATTGCTTTGCTGAGGGCTCAGTTGAAGTTATAGCTGGAAATAAACATTCTGGAATTCTGGAGTTCTAAAGAACTGGATGTAGTATATAGGTTAAATCACATGCCAATATATGTTCCTTCTGTTTATACATAGTGCTATGCTTGGGTAACCAAATTTGGGAGTTAGGAGAGCACACCATTGCATAATCATAACTCATTCTGTGGTACATATAATGTGATAAATTATTTAATTATCAAAAATTCCTCCCATGCATGTATATACATATGTTTCCAGCAAGAATTAGCATTTATCTTGTTGGATATGAAATCATTCTTAACTCTTTAAATAAGGCCTTACTTTGCATATCTCTTTTATATTCAGTATATACCTCTTGTTTACAAGAACTTTTTAAATACAATCATATACTTCATATATCTCTTCTTAAATTGGAATGATTTGATATAATCATTCTGTGTGATTTAAAAGAATCTTTTATTTTGCAACACCTCAAATGACATGGACTTGAATCTATAGGGAAAGAAGAAGGAGCAGTTATACAAATGTCAGTCTGGGAAGTTTTACAGGTTAATGTAGAGATAATATTGAACAATGTAAATTAAATTACCCAGAAAACAAAAACCATGGAGAGATTTGAACATGTCAGATAAAGAAATTTTCCTTGAAATTGAGAAAAAAATAATAATAAATAAAAAGAATGTGATCTGCCACAGAATTCCAAGCTGTAGGTGCATATGACTATATTTCTTAACATGTTGTGTTACCTGGAAAAATCACACAGGAATGAGCAAAATTTGGAAGGGGGTGATGTTGGACAGGAAATGGGAAAAGTAATGTAATTCTTTCTCAGCATTCAGATCTTGAGGACATACCTTGTCACAAGATATGCCAAAGTAACAGTTGAAAATATGGACTTAGGAAGGAGGGAAAGCTGAAAATTCATATTTGAAAGTTATAACCCTTGAGGATACAGTGGATAAATGGAACAACTATAAATTTCCCAAGCAGAGAACGCAGACTAGGAAGAAAATCTGGCCGTGAAAACACCATTTTTAAGAATAGATTGATGGCTAGGTGTGGTGGCACATGCCTGTAATCCTAACAACTTGGGAAGCTGAGGCAGGAAGATTGCAAGTTCAAAACCAGCCTCACCAACCCAATGAGACCCTAAGCAATTTAGGGAGACCCTGCCTCAAATAAAATAAAATTAGTATTTAAGTACCCCTGAGTTTAATCCTTGTTACCAAACAAGGAAAAAAAAAAAAACAGATCCAGAAAAAGTGTCAATATATAAAAAGACCAGAGAAAAAATAGCTTTAATATGGGAGGACAAGAAAAAATTCAAGATGTGGGGAGGGATGGTGTCACTTGTTGGTGATAGTATCTATTCTTGGAGACTTAAATTATAAGAAAGTATTATATTTTGGGGGGGCGGCTACTGGGGATTGAACTCAGGGATACTCGGTCACTGAGCCACAATCCCAGCTCTAATTTACATTTTATGTAGACACAGTGTCTTATTGCATTGCTCCTCACCTTGCTTATGCTGAGGCTGGCTTTGAACTTGAGATCCTCCTGCTTTAGCCTCTTGATTATAGGAATTACAGGCATGTACCACTTCCTCCAGCTCCCCAAGTATTATTATTATTTTTTTTAAATTCAGGTAATACTTTTCCAATTGGGTGGTAAAGAACATAATAACACCTGAGAATATTTTAGTATTTTAGCACCACTTAATTTATTTATTTTTAACTTGCGAATTTATGCCTCAATAAATTTGTATTTTACATACATAAACTCAAATCCAAACTCAAATTAGTTTTACTTAAATTTAGCTTTATCTAAATTTTGGCTCTCCCCTAACTTTCTCCAATAATTAACATATAAGATCAATTTAAATGATTAGTGGGTTTTACAATGAAACTATTCAGCCAATAAAACTTTTAAATTTATCTTAGCTTGGACTACAGTGTTTCTTCGGAGCCTGGGAACATAACCTACTCTTTCCACATTATTAACCTCTCATGCCTTGATGAAGATTGCTGTCACTTACCCTGGAAGATTTTCCAGCATATACATTACAGTTATCTGAGAACATGCCTTTCTTTCCCAATATACTGAATATTTTGAAGTGCAAGGACTAAGTTTGTTCAATGTTTCCAGTTTCTAACACTCTATGGGACATATATTAGGTATTCAATTATGATCTATGCAATTGACATATTCCATAATATATATTTGCATTACTTTAACTGATACTATGTATCTTTATTTCAGTGTTATAAAATATTACATTACTATCAAATTATACAGAAGAGTTTTTTTGTAAAATGGATCAAAAAGCAATACCCCAAAGAAGACTTTTTAAATAGTATCAACTGATGATAAATATAAACATAAACATTTTTGCCCAAATGATAATTTCTAACTTTTTCTAAAAGTAGTAAGCAATTATTATCTTCTAAACATGCTCTCAATTGAAATTATTTTTTTCATATTTGTCAGGGTAATATTCAATAAATCACATTAAACTTGCAAAGAACTTTAAAACAATTTCTTATTTAATTTTCTGTTTTAAATTATCAACTGAAAGAAAAATTAAGTATGAAGGAGAAGCATGTGCTACATTTTGCATATAAATTTATATGGAAAAACACATCCAGGTTCTACACATAATGGTTTCAAATTAATTAGATTTTCTTTCTAGTATTAATAAGCAGAACTATATTTCATTTTCTCTCTTTTTTTGTTAATATTTTTCATGAATTAAGTATACTTCAATTAATCAAAAAGTACAGGAAAAGTAGACATCATTGTCACAAAAATTGGAAAGTAGTGATATTCAAGAAGTTACACTATAGAACCTAAAGATTTTTATCTAGGTAGTACAAGTGTCACACTATCATTCTGCACCAAGTTCATGAACTCTGAAAATTTGACCTATATTCTTGTTGAGGCTAATCATCCAGATCTATAAGGAAGGGATAAGCCTTCTTATTCTCTCTCACATTTCTGTTGGGATCATGTGAAGATCAAGGTTTTCATATAGTTTTGAGTAGGAAAGATATGATCTTAGGGAAACCGCATAGCAATAAAACTTTTATAACATTAGTGCAATTGGAAATACTAAGTTAGCTTTCAACTTCTGAATTTTCAAAATAGGATTTTTATAGGTTAGAAAGCCAGGCAACAGAAGATAAAATGGTCATAATGAAGAATTCTTATATAATCTCAGTTAACTTATTAAGAACTGGTGTCATGAATTAGATTATAAAGGCTACCTTAACCAGGTAGGAAGATAAATAAGGGAAAACTGGATTTTTCTAAATTTAAGTAGATAACGGGTTGAGAAAGGTGACAGAGAAAGAATAATAAGATTTCCATGCTCTCTGTCTGAAGGTTGAGTCTAGAAAATCATATGGCACTAGAAAAACGATATTAATTTGGGAAGTTCTTAAAATGTAGATTTTTTTCACACTTCATATTTGGGTTCCAACCACAAATAGTAAAATAAACCAATGTATCTGTGATTAGGCAGAAAAAAGATGATGTTTATTTTTCTAGAGAGCCCCTAAATGCAATTCTTGCTTGAATAGATCTCAGATCTGAGAGACCATTGAAGGAAATTTTCATGGAAGATATGGCACAAAGGGTCCTCAGAGGCTAGAACGATTCCTGAGTGTCTAGTGTTCAAGAACAAATGGGAATCAGAATCAGAACTTTGGAACCAAGTAATCTGCTGTACACTGGTAAATGGAAGGGAGATATACAAGAAGGTTACATATACCACTATCTTCAGCCCAAATAACTTGGAGATCTCAAAAAACAGAATATTATTTCTTCTTCTTTTTTCTTTCTTTACTATTGGGTGTATATCCTGTAAATGAAGAAAAGTTTAAGAATTCAAGCCTGAACAAGACATAGACTATTTTTATTGTAACAATCTAAAGGTGCTTATAGTTGGGGAATAAGTAGATTTTGAATAAGACAAGTTCAATTTAGAGAGTGGAAACTACATTTTTTTGAGAACATTTGTAAATAAACTTTTTTAATCCACTGTAGAAGAAACTTTTTTTTTTCTGGTTATCTAAGCAATACAGTAAATTTGAAAGAGTCAGAATTGGAGTTGAAACATGGTTAGATTACTGGTTTTCCCATTTACTAGTTCAGTGGTTTTGGATATGCCAGTTAATTTATATTGCCACTTCTGCTATGCTAACCATTGTTGAAAACTCTATATAAAAAGTGATTTATAACAATGTACATAAGAAAATAAAAGAATATTGTCAATACCTTTGTAGGTTTTCTTATATTTTTTTTTCATTTTTCCCTATCTTTTTCCCTAAGTACATATATTTATTCCCAACCTGATTTATTTAATGATTGCTATCATGAGCCTATACCAGGTTTTAGGTTAAATATTTTATTTAAAATATTTTGGGTTAGAACTGTTGAGACACTGTTCAATTTTAAAATTCTTCCACCTAGTTCATCATCTCTCTGGTGCCATGGACTTGGTTTTACAACACTTCTTTTGTGGATCTACAAGCTATTAAAGAATATGCCACTTCACATCAATATCAATATTTTATGACTTATCTTTCCCCCTTACTGTATATGCTACTTTGTTTAATGTAAACTAATTTTTGGGAGTGGGTGAAATTAATTAACATGAAATAATGTTTTAACAATTACAAATAAACAATTGTTTTACAATAATTTTAATTGTACATTTTAAATGTTTTTAATAGTGGTATTTCATTTTATTATTCTCAAATAAATTTATATTTTCCCAGTTATGTAGAACTCAATTCATAATATATCTCATAATTTTGTGGTTATATAGCACATGATTAATAATTAGCTAAAGTAATTTATCTTCATTCCTCCATAATTATAGTTTTAAAAATGTTTTATAGATATACAATTCCTACAAAAATGTTAAATATTACTAGTCTTTATTTTTATATATGTATTTTTACATACTTGAGATCAAATAAACAAACTGACATCTTTGCTTTACAAAAGGCATGCATTTCACCAAATCAAATCAGTTTTATTTGACTTCCTCAATATGGGCATACACATTTCTTTTTGGGGGGTGCACTTCTCTTTCTGTTATCCCTCTCAGGATATTCTGGGATGAAATTTGATATTTCACCGTATTTAGGGATGGAACTGAATTCTCATTAGGCAGCTTCTGCCAGAACTTTTATCTATGAGTGCAGGCAGAATCTAGGTGAAGCCTGCTAGCATTGGTCACCATGAGACTTGGATGGCATTCTTCTTTCAATAACAGTGTAAAGTCGAGGTATGCCCTACAGCTTTTATAGCAAAAGTCAAAGGAAATTTACTTCCAGCACTTGATGCAATTCTGAGGGAAGTACCATGCAGAAACAGGTGCTGAAGTATGCTTCTTATGGACCACAAAGATTCACAGTAAAGCAGTCAGTGGCCAGTGACAGCACAAAAAACTGAAAGATATGAGGAACATATATTGGCAAAACAAATTTAGGAAGATGTGCAAAATAGGACTTTAGGAATCATAGGGTCATATCGAAATAATAAAAATGTATCTTATTAAGATTTATACTGACCTCAATTTAACAATTTTTTTACAAAACTATGAAATTATAGGAAGATTTATAATGTTAAGTCCTAACCTAATACATTTTATTTTATGATTATGAGACTTTACCAAACAGTAAAATCATTTATAGCACAAGTTAATTTTTAGTCACTATATATTAATAATCCTTAGAAGGCCTTTTATGAGAATATCAGAGATATTTTCCTTCACAAACATATTGTTGATCTTTCTAAGCACATTGTAATAATTTGGAGGAACATTCTTATATTGATATTCTTTAAGGAAGATTTCATTCAAATGATGGTAAGGTCTTAGACATGAATTTTACCTACTATTTAATATATACCTATAAAATTATGAAATCAGTTCAACATTCAACTGGGTAATTCTCCTAAAATCAGGAATGTACATAAGACTGTGTGTGTGTGTGTGTGTGTGTGTATTCTGGTGATCTTTTGTGACACTTCTCTTTTTTCTCTCTTTTCCTTTTTTCTTGAGGCTGAAAGAGCACAGCTTGGCGAGTGCTCTACCTCTAAGATATATCCCCAGCCAAGACACATCTATTTCTTATTTTTGAATACTTAATTGTGCATAGTATTTTCTATCATTACTCATGTCTTATTAGCTTCCAAACAATTTAGCGTTAGTTCAACTCTTTGTTAGAATATATCCTAGCACATATCCTTTAGGCAGAATGTTCATAAACAATTTCATATATGTAGAATCTAACAAAGTTATGCAAAACATTATTCAACATTTAGAACAATAAAACTTTTAATATGACCACAATTTTAGGTTTCTTATGGAGCTAATGATAAATTTACAAGGCCATATTTTGATGCCTGTCACATTTAGTGACTAATATTAATTTTCAATAAAGATAAAATGCTTTCATGTTGACTTATGTGATGTTCTGAAGATGTAATCTCATACAAATCTGATTGTAGAAAGCAGTATATGGGGAAGTATGTTACAATCTGTTTAGTGCTATGGTAGAAATGCACATACATTATGAAAGTCAATGGAAAGAATAAACTAGGTATGTTGTTCACATACAAGGTGTAAGCTCGAACTTGAAACTTAGTGTTTTAGTCAGCTTTTTCACTGCTGTGAATAAAAGAACCTGACCAGAACTGTACAGGAAGAAAAGTTATTTGAAGAATCTTGGTTTCAGAGGTCTTAGTCCATGGAAGACTGGCTTCATTCCTCAGAACTCAAAGTGAGGGAAAACACTCTGGCAGAAAGAAACAGCTCACATGGCAATCAGGAAGCAGAGAGGGAGTTCGACTGGCTGGATACAAAATATAAACCCCATAGCTATGCCCCCAATGAACCACTTCCTCCAGCTACACTCACCTGCCTCCAGTCACCACCCAGTTAATCCAATCAGGAATTAATTCACTGATTAGGTTAAGACTCTTATAACCCAATCCTTTCTACTCCCAACCTTTTTGTGTTGTCTTATATGTGAGCTTCTGGTGGATACTTCACATCCAAACCATAACACTTAGGCAGGCAGATGTACTTTGAACTTTTATACATGCAATTTTACTTCTGCAAAACTCCTTCTTTCTCTATGAAATCGTACTCATTTACCTCCCAAACAGCACATGGTTAGTTCAAAATGTAAGAGGTTGAGAAACTACAAGTTTGAATTGTTAAATAAGATTAGAACTCAGAATAGGTGTTAGAAATGAAAACAAAAATGTTCGTTGGGAAAATGCATTTTACTTATTAGAACAAGACTGAAAATGCATGTGCTAATTTTAAAAGAAGAAAGATAGGAAAAGAAAATTAAAGAAAAGTAAAATAATACATAATGATCAGTCTAGTATATGAAGTTTTTTTTTGTCCCAAGGAAACAGATTATATGCATTTAATTATACCAAAATAAACAGTCAAAATAACATTTTTTTTTACTTGGAGAAGCCATGCATGAAAGGAAGCAGTATAAAAACTACTCTGTGGTTAAACTGATTTGTAGGTGAGGACTAGGAGATTTGTATCTAGAGACTTCCTCTTGCTCATTACCATAAACATCCCAACCCCATCCTCAGTAAAATAACTTCTAGTTCTTTTCAGTTGTATTTTCTACAAAGGCACACACTATCTTTACCTTTATCCTAGGTAAGCACATGAAGTTACTAATCAACAAATATGAATGCTTATGCTGAGTGCATGTATAAATATATGAAGGGTAGAATTGGCTTTCAGTGATACTGTTATTCCAAAGTACATAGTTTGGAAAACTGTCCTCATTTCTGCCTTTTTTATGTTGAATTAATGTTTTGTCAGTAAAATTTACAGATCATATACATAAAATTTTATGAGTTTTGACAAAAGAATATTTTCACATAAAAAGTTGGCTCAAATTTTCATCAACCCCGAATATTTCTTCATGCCTCATTCTAGTGGATTCAACATCCAGAAAAAGGCAACTTCTTTCTGATGTCTATCATCATTGATTAGTTTTGCCAGTTCTTAAAAGTCTTTAAAAAACAAACTAATATGTTTTTTTATTAAATACAGTATCAAATATCTATGTTCATCTTTTTAAAAAGAACTTCCTTTTTTCTGGCAAAAATAACCCCAAACTTCTGGCCCTTCCTAGGCAGCCCTTGAAATTTTATGACTGGTCTTGTCCTTGCCACTACCTGGCATTACCCAAAGCTCAGCTTTCTCGGCTGGAAAATCTCCTGGTGTTAGGCGGAGACTTGGATAAGTGGGGCTGGCTAGATTCATCATGCCTGCTTGAAATAGCAAGGTATAGGGCAATAAATGTGAAGGCCTCCCTTCAGCAACCACATCTGTGTCAGAGCTGATGGGGGCAAATTCTTCCCCTCCCACTTGAACTATAAGGCCATCAGTTGGGCAGGATGCCCAAAAGAACATGTAAAAGTCTTTATAAAAAGCAAACCCATTGCTGCTGCAGTCTCTTTATCCACTCATCTACTGAAGGGCATCTAGGTTGGTTCCACATTTTAGATATTGTGAATTATGCTGCTATAAACATTGATGTGGCTGCATAACTATAGTATGCTGTTTTTAAATCCTTTGAATATAAACTGAGGAGTGGGAGAGCTGAGTCAAACGGTGGGTGGGTACATTCCATGTTTTCCAAGGAATCTCCATACTGCTTTTCATGTTGGACCAATTTGTAGTCCCACCAGCAATGTATGAGTATGCCTTTCTTTCCACACCCTCACCAACACTTACTATTTTTTGTATTCTTAATAGCTGCCATTCTGACAGGAGTGAGATGAAATCTTAGAGTAGTTTTGATTTGCATTCCTCTAATTGCTAGAGATGCTGAACATTTTTTCATATATTTGTCGATTGATTGTATATCATCTTGTGAGAAGTATCTGTATTACTCAGCATTAAAGGAGAATAAAATCATGGCATTTGCAGGTAAATGGATGGAGTTGGAGAATATTATGCTAAGTGAAGTAAACCCAAAAAACAAATGTGAATGTTTTCTTTGATATGAAGATGCTGATCCATAATGGGGATGGTGGGGGGAGTCTGGGAGGAATGGAGAAATTTTAGATAGAGCAAAGGGTCAGAAGGGCAAGGGAGGGGGCAGGAGGTAGGAAAGAAAATGGAATGACATCATTACCCAAGTACATGTATGAAGACACGAATGGTGTGACTCTACTTTGTGTACAACCAGAAACATGAAAAATTCTTCTCTATATGTGTACTATGAATTGAAATGCATTCTGCTGTCATATATAACAAATTAGAATAAATTAATAAATTTAATTTTTTTAAACCCAGTATAATATTCCTTGGGACATGACTTTCAATGACTTGAGAGCAAACAAGATCTGCCATTTGTTGGGCCCTATTTATGATGAACAAAACAAAATTTGCCTTAATAAAATTTGCCTTCTAATAGAGAAGACATATTGAATATTAAAGTAAATCAATGCATAATTCCATACTGTGATAAGTACCTGCATAATTTGAGAAACTGTGAAAAGTGTAGATGAATAACAAGTGGCTTATATCAATATTGGTACAAAATATGTGATCAAAAAAAGGACAGGATCATGCAGGTTACATTAAAGATTTCTATTTACTTTCTCCTAGGTACAATTAGAAGTTACACAGGTGTTAAGAAAAGTATGACATAATTAGATTTTCATTTTAGATGCAAACAAGTAGAAACTACACTCAGATATAAACTTCCATCCTTTTGGTTCCAGGTATCTGATTACATTACCCCTCTCCACAGAGAAATTTCTAAATTTCCTGTCTTCATGATTCACTACCTTGATAACTTATCAGAGGTGGTGTCTACACTTCTGTTTGTTCATCCCATTCACACATTCCGTGGTAAAGTTGGCTACATTGCTTAGAATGATAAGGAATATTAAGTTAAATAAGCAGCAGGCCTTCTACCTGAGGCTATTTTTATTCCTTTAGTTTCTACCCAACAAACTGCATCTTAATTAAATATACAAAAAAAATTCAAACCCTTTTTTTTTTTTTTTTGCTACAGAGAGCTAGATCTTAGCCAATCCTAAGCAACAAAGCTTCAGCCAATCAGAGACAGCCAACTAAATAGACAATATCCAAATAAGGTAAATACCTGACTAACCGGTCAACTTATTTCTGTACTTCACTTCTGTGCTCAGCCTATAAAACATCAATACCTACTTGCCAAAAAAAGAGAATGATCCTTTTCTGGTTCTGAGTGCTGCCCAACTAATAATGACTGGTTCTTTGCTCAGACACATTTAGTATTATGTCTAAGGTTGTTCTTTTAAAAGTGAGAACACATTTAAAAAGATTTTAGTGTTTGTAAGACAGAAATGCAAAGGTCAAAAATTTTTGATATCAGAAGATTAGTTTAAGATATAATTTATTTTATCAAATTTTGAATTGTTTAATGCATTATAATTATACATGATAGCGGGTGTTGTTATATATTCACATGTGCACACACTATAACAATATAACTTGGTCAGTTTTGTAAGACAGGTAGTTAAAAGACATGAGGGAGGTTGGATGAGGGCAAAAGCAGGAAGATGAGCGTTGTAAAGTGAGTGATTCGAGGAATCTTCCAGCGAAGCAAACTGCGTATTGACATTTTCCTCTGAAGGATTCTTAAGACTTTCTGCAGCTCTTATAATAAGCAAGTAAATCATTAGCTTATGCAGAATATTCCCAGAAAAATAAAGCCCTGCCAATGGAACAGAGAAATAGCAAAGTCATGCTAATGAAGAGCAAGGAACAGGACCAGACTGTGTAAATACAGCTGCTAACATATGGTTTTGGTTTCCAGTGTCCTTGTTGAATGCATGAGTTGCCTTTCCTTCTGTCTGGGGTGAGATGATTATCTCTTTACCCATGCTTATTTTCCTCTGTCCTTTCTCATCTTCTCCCCTCTGCCATTCTTCTTATAAATACAGAATTCTTCTGAAAGTATATCAACGTTTCAGAGTTCTGTCCCAGAAGGGTTTAATCAACCAGTGATTTCCAATCAGAGTTCTGAGATTCAATTCATATAAGGAAATTTTATGACGTTCTAATCATGTCCTGGGAAATATTTATTTGTCTTTCTTTTAAAAAAAATTAAATACTTAACATTAGATATATGCATTACAATTTGTAGCACTAAAAAGAAAGCTAGTTTGACTTTTTTTAGTTCTTGGTATTCTAGACAAAACAGATAAGAAGTTGAAGGTTACATATTAAAATTTCAAATATTGTTATATAGAGAGCTGAAATATATATTCAGAACATCTAATCTTTTTAAATTAGACTAGCATTTTTATCAGGCTTTTCAGATGGCAAAACATAGCACCATTACTATTTCCTTCAAGTAAAAGATTACCTGCTATTATATGTATTTTACATAAATAAAGTTATTGGAATCCCACTGGGATATATCTAGGTCAGTATAGTACTTAATTGGTACTTTTATTCATTATTTTTTGAGGTGTCATATGGTAGTTTTCTTTTTCTTTTTAAATTTATTGTAATTGATAAAACATAACATTTGGGCATATTAATGGGTTGCCACGTAAATATTTATACATGTATAAATTGCAAAATGTTTAAACCATATTTAAGCATATGTATCTTTTCAAACATTTACATTTCTGGTGAAAACTCTCAAAATCCTCTCTTCTATTTTTTTAAGTGTACAGTACATTATTGGTATCTATAGTTACCATATGTACAATAGTACCCCAGAGTTTCTTCTATCTAAATGTAATTTGGTACCCTTGCTAAACTGTTCCCCATCTTTTCCCTGACTACTGTCTCCAGTAAACTCTTAACTTCTGGGAGAATCATCTTTTTCAGATTCAACATGTAAGTGAAATCATGTGGAATGAAGTGCAAGGAACAGGACCAGGCTGTGTAAATACAGAGGCTAACATATGGTTTTCTTCATTTTCTTTCGGTGCATGGTTTATTTCACTTTGTTTAACGTTCTCAAGTTCCATGTGTGTTATGCAAATAACAAATAACAGGGTTTCATTCTTTTTATGGCTGAGGATAATCACATTGTGCAAATGTACATTTTCTTTATCTATCCATCAGTTGATGGACATAGATGGCTTTAATTTCTTGGCTATTATTCACAGTGTTGCAATGAACATGAAAGGACATATATCTTTTCCATGTTTACTGATTTAATTTCCTTAGAATATATACCCAGTGGTGGGATTCCTGGATCTTAGGGTAGTTTCTATTTTTAATTTTTTAAAATGAATCTTCATACTCCATAGTATCATAGTATGACTATTGATATTGAACATTTTTATGTACCTGTTGAGTATTTGTATGTCTTTTCTTTTCCTTTTTTTGTTGAGAAATGTCTATTTAGATCTATTCCCCTTTTTAATCAGAAATTTCTGGTTATTGAGTTTTTAGAGCTCTTTGTATATTCTAGATATCAATCGTTGTCATATCCATGAATCACAAATATTTTTTTCCCATTCTGTAGGTTGTCTCTGTACTGTGTTGTTTCTCTTGCTATGCAGATGTTTTTAGATTTATGTAATTCCTCTTGTCTATTTTTTCATTCACATCCTGTGCTTTGGGGTTTTTGTCTAAAAACATCTTGAGAATTCCAGTGTTCTAAAGGTTTTCCCATGTTTTTATTCTACTAATTTCATATCTCATATGTAAGTCTTGAATCCATTTTAAGCTACTCTTTGTAACCAGTGAAAGAAGTCTAATTTTGTATTATGGTATACAAACATCTAATTTTTTAGTCCCATTAATTAAGGACTGTCGTTAGTACTTTGGTGAAACATCACTTGTCTATAGATACATATGTTCGCTTTTAGGCTGTTCTGTCTATGCATCTGTTTTAATGCCTATAGCTCAGTCCTCAGGAACTAATCGGGAAGTAGGACTTACAGGGAGTGGTGGCCTGTGTGGAGGCCTGAACCTGGACTTAATTCTTTCTCCTCTGCTAGAATGGAAGCATCTCTTCAGGCTGGGCTGCTTGGAGTTGGGAGGAATTTGTACAGTCACCTCTTTCCTTCCTGCTTCCTTCAGTGTGTCTTTTCCTTTTTTTATATACTGAAAGTAGGCCCCACGGCCTCCTCTGATTTCCTTCATGTTTATACTAGTAGTCTGGTGGGTGAATGATTGTTCACCTTGGCTTATGTGTTGAGGGAGATCACTGGAGCTTTTTCTTTAGCCACTATAAGGTGCCCTTCTAAGCAATAGTTTTAAGAATATCTTTGAACAACAAATGACATTAGTTTTCTTGATAATTAAGAATGTATTTATTTTATTGAAACTGGGAGGTCAAATGTTACGCCAATCAAGAAAGAATTATGTTCATTTAGATCTTAATTCCTACCCTAAAATTAATTTACATTTAGAAAATATGTTTTCTCAAATTAACATATTTTGCTGGATATACTGAAAACTCCACTTAAATAGAATTTGAAAGAAAAAAATACTAATTTTTCAATATTAAACATTCTGTGTCATTTTTACATATAATTATGGTAATGATGTAATTCTTACCCAGTACAATTACTCTGGGTCTCTCATTGCAGAGGCAATACACTTAATGATCGGTAAGAATTGGTGTTGTCTATCACATTTCCTACTTTTAAGAGATGGGTATTTTCTAATGTATAGCTTAAAATTATCTGAAAATATTTAGATTGGGGGGAACAACAAATAACTTCATGCAGCATGAATTATCATTGCACTTTCCTCATATACTTTTTTTAAATGATGGGGCCAAAGAAAGAAATGGAAAGAAACAGAAAGAAGAAAATGTCACATAAATTCCTCAAATTACAATTTTAAACTGTGTTAACATATGCATGAAATCATGAGTTATAGGGAGTTGCGAGTACATTTAATTTGGAAATGAAAAGGAAGAAAGAAATATTGCTCAGTATTGTTAGAAAGGGAATGTAGAAGTTGACACTGGTAGTGATGGCAACAGAAAGCAGGTAAGGAGAAAGCAGTAGACTAATATCTAAGTAGACAATAGTCAGAATACTGCTTCTCTAATTTGGAGGTTTGATGCAATTTCTACATAGAAAAAGCATCTCTATGCCTATAATAGGCTGCAATGGCGCTGTGACATTCAGAGATAGAAGTTGAAAATAGATTCATAGACTAAGAAATTTATCTCTAGTTGACTCTAACCTTCCTTTATTAAATAATTAGTAAATACCACATGCCTGATATTGATTGAGTTGCTGTGGGTTAATTTGACATCAAGTGGTATATTGGAATTCAGTCCTAGTACAAGTGTTCCAGTACATTTGTGCTCAGGTACAAAATACCTAATACTGGGTAACTTAAAAGGAAAAGATTTATTTTTCACACTTCTGGAGGATGGGAGCCCTAGATGAAAGTTCTGGCAGGTTTGGTGTCTAGAGAGAACTTAGTCTCCACTTCCACCAGCAAACTCCAGAGAGCAGGGATGCTGTGCTCTCACATGGTAGAAGGGATGGAAGGAACAAAAAGGGCTAATTGCTATATGAGGCTTCATTTATAAAGGTCTTCATCCCCTTTAAGTGGGAGAAGCCCTCCTGACTTAATCATGTCTTAAAATCCCTATCACTTCATATTTGCCATTAACCTTCAATATATGAAATTTGAAGGAGACATTCAACTGTAGTAGCTACTAATCACCTAGCATCAGTAGAGACCCCACAAATTAAGGGCTGGGTCCTCTACGAGATTGCTCATATTTCAGATGCCAGTCACCAGTGTGGTCTCTAGGACCTTTTCACCAAGTCTCTACAAATCTGGAAAGAGTTTTGAGTAATGCCCATGTAAAGATGAAAATGGACTGTCTTGAAACAGTCTAGATACATAGCAAGAAAGATTGTAATGATTCAGTATTTGATTTGGAGATGGATACTGACAACAGGGAGCAGATAGTTTCACAGTTTTTGTTCATAAGAATGAGAGGAGTGAGAAGAAGGAAAGAGATAGAGGAACCAGATCAAATCTGCTCATTTTGTAGAGATTGAAGTCAGTTGGAAATAAAGCATCTTGATAGAAGATAGTTTCTTGGTTTTATACAATGATAATCAAATGTGTCTAATTAAAATGGAAATTCCACAAGAAGAGATTTTTTTTTCTGTGACTTTTCCGTATTTCTATTGTAGTACCTGGCATATGAAACATATATGTATGGGGCTGGGGATGTGGCTCAAGTGGTAGCGTGCTTGCCTGGCGTGCATGCGGCCCGGGTTCGATTCTCAGCACCACATACAAACAAAGATGTTGTATCTGCCGAAAACTAAAAAATAAATATTAAAATTCTCTCTCTCTCTCTCTCTCTGTGTCTCTCTCTCTTTAAAAAAAAGAAACATATATGTATGCTATACTACATGAATAACAAACCAAGTATAGCAATAAGTGAATAGCAACTCAAAAAGTTAATAAATAGCAACTATATTAATCCAAAAATAATATCAGAGCAAAGAAGAAAAATAACATGAAAAGTACACATAGTGAGATTTAAGAAGCAAAACACAATACCATTTGTCCCAATTAAATTGAATAACTATTTTGTATTATTCCATTTATTGAAAACATAATTTTCCAGTTTAAAATTCTAAACCAGATTATGTTCTTTTGAAACATCAAGAAAGAGGTGGTGGGGTGGGATGGTGGGAGGTTCATCTAAAACAAAAAACAAAATAAGGCAAATAATATTTAAATAAAAGGATGGGAAAAGACATACAAGACAAATGTAAATAAAAATAAAGTAAAAGTGGCCACATCAAGATAATGAAATTCAAGAATAAAATCAAGTGAGATAAAGAGAGAGGTGATATAATAATGGAAGTTGCCAATTACAAAGAAATACAAGGGTTATGTACTCATATGCACCAAGTAAAAAAAAGCACCAAATACACACATGCAGATACATTGTTAATTCAGAGAGAATGTAACACATCTAGTTAATAAAAATAAGAGTATAGAATAATTGAATGACAAAATGAGCAAATTTGATTTAATAAATAAATACAAATCAAATCACATTGCACTATATTGTACATATATGTACATATGTTGTAATGAGTCTACATTTGCAAAAATACTGTGCATTTTTGGACAGAAAAAAATAAGAATTTTAACAGCAGCAACAGTGCAACAATAACAAAACTTTAAAGGCTAAATAGCTAAATATGCCAAACACAGGGCTATTTACAAAGTAGTGAGCAAAAGTGATGTGAAAGCATTGGAAATTATGAGTTATAATAATTATCAATTGACAAATAACTGAAAAGAACTAAAAAAGAAGCAAAAACTAACTAGAAAAGTAGAAGATATAATAACATTATATCTTCATTATTAATGAAAGAAGAATTAATTAAAGGGACTTAGTACTTTTAACCTGTGGTGTGTTGGTGTGTTTTCTTATTTCACATTCTCAATGTTCATTCCATTTTTGCTTGACCACATTGACTACAGAGTCTTGAAATACAATGTGCTTGCTTTTTTAAAACAAATCTTCCTTATGTTTAAAGATGTCCAAGTGCACAAGTTCTCATCAGTGACAAATTAGCAGATGTCCCTTGTATGTAAGCTGAAAAGTATTTCTAAGTCTTGATAAATTGAACAGGTGTTTCTAAGACTACATTCTTCTCAATTTATTTCAGTATTGAAGAGAGATTAATGCCAAGATTACTAATACAGTTCTCATGTCAACATATGAACACTTGGCAGAGAAAACTGAGCAAAAACACATAGCTTACTATAGGTTGGAATGCACACATGATGTATATCAACAGAGGCTGTGGTGTTAGCATAAGTGATAGGCACACTCAGAAGGTTAGTATGTAAGTCTTACTTCAAGTAAAGTCTTACCTTTAGTGAAGTTTCCAGAAAGAAGTATAAACTCAAAGTTCTGAGAGCAGTCTAAAGCAGATAAGAAAGAAAATAATGCTTTGCAAAGAGATCTTCTCTCTACATGTAGCCTGCAATCTAAGTGATTTAGAGTCCATAATTTGTGGGCCTGCTGGGCTTAGAAAGACAATGTATGTACCCCAAATTGCAACTAGTCGAAGAAGCAGGGAAATAGCTGCCACAGCAGGAGAGAAGATTGATAAAATTAGGCAGCACACAGCAAGAGGAGGATTCTAGATGGGGCTTCTGCACCTAAGGCTATCATTTAAAACTGCCTCCGGACAATAGCCTTTATGGGCAGGGAAAGGAGTATATATAGAATAGAAGTTAGTAAGTAAAAAGACAAAAATTTTAAAGACCATGTTTAAGCAAAATCCTTGGCTATGGTTACTTGTATAGGAACTGACTAGGAAAAAATATCCTTGGAGCATAATTGTTTTTTTTTAAAGAACTTTTTGCAAAAATAACAGCAATCCTGGACACTGCCAATCTATGACTTTGTATCACCTGCTACTAAAGCTAAGCATTGGCCAGGAAAGACATCCCTTTCAAGGTTCATCTTGTATGGTCACAAGAGAAAAAAGATCATCCTAGTATCATGAGCAAAGACAATACACGGTTTAGAGTATATATACTACATGTATGGGGTTGTAGTTCTAAGGGATGGAGAGGTAGAGAAGTATCTATGAGAAACTCCTTGGAGAGAACATTCTCATTTATCCTTCCCATCATGAATTGGTAGGAGATGGGCTTCATTCATTATTGTATGTTTTTTATTGTTCTGGGTCCTTAAAAAAATTATTTTCCATTCTTCAAATACTGCATTGTCTCTGTGTAAAAAGAAGATGCCAGGTCCATTAGGCAAAACTTAGCAGGTAAAGCCATGTTGAGAACACAATGATCCAATTGCACCTTACCAAGATGTCTTCAACTTTCAACTCACATAGAAACTAAATGCAAGTTGCTGGTGACCAAGGCAGCATTAAAAAAAAAAAAAAAAAAAAAAAAAAAAAAAAAAAAA
>NW_025999925.1:12846470-12871972 GCF_001458135.2 Marmota marmota marmota
TCTGTGATGAAAAATCCGTTGTTAACCTTATTGGTTTACCCCTGAATGTAATCTGCCTCCTTTCTCTTGTAGCTTTTAATATTTTCTCTTTGTTCTGTATATTGGATATCTTCATAACAATTTTAAATGAAAAAAGATTCACAAATAGTATGTAATGTTGTCATTTGTATAAAATAAATACAATTCTTATAAATATGTCTAAGTAGTTATCTGTACACATTCCCATATGTGACTAAATAAGCTTCAGAATGAGTGTGCTGGGGTATATAATTAATTTAAAATTAGCTCCTTGGTTACAGAATGGGTGTAGGCGAATATTAAGGGAGAGAGGATTAAATGATCACATTTAAGAAACTACAGACTATCATGCTAAGTGAAATAAGCCAATTCCATAAAACCAAAAGTGAATGTTTTCTCTGATAAGTGAATGCTGATCCATAGTGTGTGGAGAGGGGGTGGAGAGAATGAAGGAACTTGGGATGGTACAGAGGGGAGTGAGGGAAGAGGTGGGGCAGTGAAGATGGGAAGGACTGTAGAATGAGATAGAATTACCTTATATACATGTATGATTACCCTACTGGTGTAAATCAGCACCATGTACAGCCAGAGGAATGAAAAGTTATGCTCCATTTGTGTACAATGTGTCAAGATTCATTGCACTATCATGTATAACTAATTAAATTAAAATTATGATCATATTTTTAAATTAAAAAGATGACCACATTTAAGCATTTATGTGACATTGTAAACTTAAGTGAATACAAATGTATCAATTTAATAATCATATTTTTCTAGGTAAAATAATATCTAAATTATGTTCAGTTCTAAGATAATTATAACTTACTTGATATAATATTATATAATGCAGAGTTAATAGAGTATTAAAATAGAACACTACCAATGTTTTCTCACTTTCACATAAGCCTGAAAAACTGCAAAAATTACATTTCCTCCAGAAAATATGCAATGCTCATTAATTTATTTAAGGTTTTGAAAAGTACAGCAGTAAGAAACAGCCAATTTAAGTTTTTTTTTTTAAAGCAATTTAACTTTAATTAACTGAACATTTATTTCTATGAAGTCAAAATGTAAATTTGTTCTTTAAACTTTGGCATAGTTCTTAACTCTCATGAACTACTTCCTCATTTCTAAAATGTATGCAGTCTTTTATTTTCTCTGGTGGTCTTTCGACTTCTGAAATTCTACCCATCTAACACACTTTGAGGACTAAGGTGGAAGAGATCAAGACTTTAGTAAAGGCCCCCAAACACATTGTTAATCAAATTGAGTGAGTCATTGCATTTACTAGTAAATTTATTTTACTTTGGGAGAACTTATCAGAATAGTCAGTTTTCATCTTGCTGAAATAAAAGAGTTACTCATTATTCACTATCTTAAATGGCACACTTTTATTTATTATTCATTAACCTTTTGCTATTAAACCATGAGAACTGATTTTATCTAAGGTCAATATTGTGATGGAAGCTGCTGTTCATATCTCATAACTCAGTTTGGCTTAGCAAGGTTATAGTAATTCAGCCCAGTATATATAACTTATTTTAAAACATCTCACATACAAGAAATACTGGATCTTTTGGGATCTATGTTGGGTAGAGTTTTTCAAGTGAAAGCAGTATAGAAGCAGTAAGATGTTATACAGCAGACTCTCAGGTCAGATGTAAGTTTCAAGTTAGTCTTGCAGAAGTGTGCTAAGGATAACAGTTTTTGCTATTTGCCTTGGTACTGCTAAAAGGCATATCATAAATCCTTGACTTCTGCCAAACACAGAGAATTTTCTTGCAGCAGCTCTCAAGAAATATACCAAGGCCAGAGGCATTACACTGTGAGGGGAAAAGCGATTATTATAATCATGAATAGTTTGTCCAACGTTTCGCTGGTTGTTTGAGTAACACACGGGCAGCCATTTTTGTTAGTGAACTGCTAACTCAAAATAATAATTTTCTCCATTTCCTGTGATAAGCAACATGACAAAGGCAAAGCAACATGAACCTCTACACATCCTTCTTAGCCTTTAATACTCATTAAGTGATTATTGAAAAGAAGTTAAAATAAGCTTCTCTTATGGGGTTGTTCCAATCCCAAATCATTATAGGAAATCAAAAAGCTGATGGGAAGGACCAAATGCAAATTATTTTATTGATTGTAATGAAATCAAACAGATGAGAGCAAGGATATAATACTTTCAAGTCACTTAGTAGAGGGTTTCTGTGTACTGATGAAATCACCTTATAAAGATATTTACTACTTGATTGTAACACACCTCAAAGCCACTTTTTGTGATCCATTTGATTGGGAATTTTTCTTCAATAAAAGAGCTCTCATTAAAATAAATATTTATCATCCTATACAGTCTTCATGGCTTAATTCAAGATAATTCTTCTAATTTTTATCAGAAAATGCTGGTTTAAAATATTTTACTAGTGATATTTCAATCTCATATGATAAAAATTGAAATTGCTTAGAATCCCATGCCTGTTTTAGTTAGCTTTTTTAATGTTATGGCTAAAAGATCTGGCCAGAACAATTTTAGGTAAGAAAATTTTATTTGAGGACTCACAGTTTCAGAGGTCTTACACCATAGAAGGACGGTTCCATTCCTGGGGGCTCAACATGAGGCTGAACATCATGGCAGAAGAATGTGGCAGAGGGAAACACCTCACATGTGGATCAGGAAGCACAGAGAGACTCCACTCTCCAGCTACAAAATATATACGGCAGAGCCATGTCCACATTGAGCCATTTCCTCCAGCCACACCCCACCTGCCTCCAGTTACCACTCAGTTAATCCCACCAGGATTAATTCACTGATTAGTTTAGGGTTATTGCCCACTCATTTCTCCTCCAACCCTTGCATTGTCTCACACACCAGCTTTTGGAGGACACCTCACACCAAATCACAATAATGCCATTTCCTAACCAGCAACATTTTGTTGATTTTCAATACAGTTTTCCCTCCTTAACAAAACAAAATATATTCTCATAGACAGGACTTCATTTTTCTGATCAAGACTTTTGTAAATTGTTGTTCAGTCTTTTAACATAGGCTTTATTTATTCATTTGTCTAACCATGACCTATCATTTGCTGAATTAGAAATCTACTCTAGGGCTGGGGATGTGGCTCAAGTGGTAGCCCGCTTGCCTAGCATGCATGAGGAACTGGGTTCAATTCTCAGCAGTACGTAAAAATAAAGATATTGTGTCCACCTAAAACTAAAATTAAATATTGAAAAAAAAAGAAACATTAAAAAAAAGAAACCAACTCTGTTCTAATCTTTCTTGATCGTGCAGGCAGAGTGAATTACCTAAGTACAAAAATGTCAAATAAACAACTGAAGTTTTTAAACCTAATGTACTTATTTTATGGTTTCTTTTTAGTTATACATGACAGTAAAGTCCATTATGATTTTAATCATGCTACTGAAAACTGTATAAGTATGAATGCTTATGTGAGAAAAGGACTGATTTCTCAACTTGCTTGATTGCAACTTTATACCAAAGTGTCAAAATACCATCAATATATTTTTAACACAGACAAACCAAATAAAAATGTTAATTAAGATGTTGTACATAATTATATATTTATAAAATATGATGCTGCTAAAGATGAAACTGTACTTCTAGAAACGTGGATTACAAACTTACTACATTACTAGTTTTCCCAATTATGCCACTAAAACTACCCTTGGCAAGGTCACTCATTACCTCTGCTTAGCAAGTTCAATGAGTATTGTTCAATCCTTACCTTACTCATCTCAGCATAGATTGGTACTGGTGACAGGTGATTTCCTCTTCTTTTTTGTAAAACCCTAATTTCCTTTAGTTTCAATTCCACCTTAGTCCTGGTTTCACTCCTAGCTCAATAATCACCTTAGCACCATTCCAGGAAATTAATGTAAGCTGGATAAGTGTTCACTATTTATTAGGAAATATGTGAAAAATAAATATGGTAGTAGGTGGAGGTAGGTGGCAAACTACCATTTGCTGCTAGTTCTGCCCACTTATGTGGAGCTTGCAGAAAATGTCATTGTTCATACTTTTGACTTGATAAAAAAATCTGTATTATAAGAATTTCAGAATCAATTCTCACATATATGAATGCAGTGGATTTATACATTTGAATAAACAACAAATGATCACCCTATACTTTTGAGGAAAATCAGCAGATAATAGAAGCATCAAAATAAATTAACAGAGCAAATGATTCATGAGAACAGAAGAATAATACAGGAAAAGAAAGCCTGGTATTTTCAATAAGAAGCTCTGTATCTGAAACTGTGTTGAATCAATTACAATAGTAGATGTCATCTTGAAAAACATCAAACTGTAAGAAAAAATATTTCTCCTTGAGGAGCAAATATAGAGAAATTTTAAAGCAGGCATGATATGGAAAGAGAAAATATTTCTGAGTTATGCATGATTCTTATTAAAAATAAAGCATGCATTTGAATAGTCTAAAAATAAGAATAGATAAAATAAAGACCAAAAACTAAATTAGAAAAATACAATTTTGCAGACTCCATAGAGAGCTCTACAGACCTAATTGTCTACATAAAGTGTTATATAATTTTGCTAAAAGACTAAAAAAAAAAAGCCTTCCAAATTTTAAATTCTACATAAAGATGAGGATTCCAGTAATATTTTATACACATTTTGAAGTTGTATGTCTATGGGTTAAGAGAAATTTCTGGTGCCATCCTACTTATCAACAGATGGTGCAAAACCCAGTCTTCACTGTAAAGTTGAGTTCTATGATTTGATATGATTTGTCAGAACACATATCAAAGTTTAGTACCCACTGTAATGGTGTCAAAAAGTAGTGAGTCCTTTCAGATGAGTGTGAGGTCATGAAGGATCATCTCTTAGGGATGAAGTAATGATTTTTAAAAATATTTTTTCCTGTGGCAATGAACTAGTTTTCAAGATAAAGGGTTGTTACCAGAGACCCTGCACGTACTAGAAGAAAAAGTCGGCCCAACTCCCCATTATATTGGCTGAGGATTAGATGTCCTCAATGAGACTTGTAAAGCACAAGAAGTAAAATCAAGAATCAAAAAATCAGCACCAAACTAAAAAGCTTCTTCGCAGCAGAAGAAACAATCAAGAACATGAACAGAGAACGTACAGATGGGAGAAAATCTTTACCACCTGCAACTCAGAGCATTAATCTCGAGGACATAAAAAGAACTCAAAAAACTTAACATCAATAATAATAATAATAATAACAACAACAACAACAACCCAATCAATAAATGGGCAAAGGAACTGAAGAGGCACTTCACAGAATAAGAAATATGAATGGTCAAAAAAATCTATGAAAAAATGTTCAACACCTCTAACAATTAGAGAAATGCAAATTAAAACTACACTGAGATTTCATCTCACTCTAGTCAGAATGGCTATTATCAAAAATGCAAGTAACAATGTTGGTGAGGATGTGGGGAAAAAGGTACACTCATACATTGTAGTTGGGACTGCAAATTGGTACAAACACTCTGGAAAGCAGTATGGAGATTCCTCCTAACACTTGGAATAAAACCACCATTTGACTCAGTTATCCCACTCTTCAGTTTATATCTAAAGGACTTAAAAATCAGCATACTATAGTGACACAGTCACATCAATATTTATAGCAGCTCAATTCACAATAGCTAAGGTATGGAACCAACCTAGGTGACCTTCAACAGATATTTGGATTTTAAAAAATGTGGTTTATATATACATGTAGTTTACTCAGCCATAAGAAGAATGAAATCATTGCATTTGCCAGTAAATAGATGGAACTGAAGAATATCATGCCACGTGAAATAAGATAGTCCCAAAGAAACTAAAGGCTAAATGTTCTCTCTGATATGTAGATGCTAACCCATAACAAGGGAGGATAGGGAAGGGAAGTATATTCATTCATTGGATTACAAAAAGGGGAATAGAGGGAAAGGAGGGAGGTTGGGACTAGGAAAGACAGTAGCATGAATTGGAGATAACTTTCCTATGCTCATATATGAATACATGACCAGTGTAAATCAACATTATGTCAACTACAAGAAGGGGGTCAAAATTATAATGGTTGCATCCCAGGTATGTATAATATGTCAAAATACGCCCTACTGTCATGTATATCTTTTAAAAATAAAAAAAAATAACAAATAAAATAAAAAATAAAGTACATCAGTTCCTTTGTTTTCTCCCTCTCTTCCAGAGGTACCTGCTTCTCCTTTTTTTTTCCCTTGCCTGCCTGAAGAACTATACAGCACTCACCAGAGACTGAAAAGATGTCAGTGCCTTCCCAGCCTCCAAAACAGAGAGCCAAATAAACCTTTTTGTTAATAAATTATCCAATCTGATGTTCTCTTAGAGTAACAGCAAATGGAGCTGTCAAGAAAATAAGCTTAAAATTATTATTTAAGGTACTAAGAATGAGGACTAAAAGAACTAAGTTCTATTAAAGTAAAGAAAGCAGACTATAATTTTGCAAATGAAAGTGCAGTGGTGTGAAATGAGGTTATGTAAAGCTGGTCTATGTAATGATTGGAATTAGAAGACAATAAGGAATTGTAATTGGCAGCACAAGCTGATTTGGATCTTCAAAAGATCATTTTGAATGTACTGTGAAAAGTGAATGGAGGTGTCTAAGAGTAGAAACCAGAGAACCACGGGAGGGTGGGAGNACAGGGCTGTGGGTATATATATTTGTATCTAGCAAGTGGAGCTCTCTTTCTCTCTGCTTTCTGATCATCATGTCAGCTGCTTCCCTACACTCTTCAACCATGATGTCCTGACTCACCTTGAGCCCTGAGGAATGGAGCCTGCTATGTACGGACTGAAAACTCTGAAACTGTGAGCCCCCAAATAAACTTTTCCTTCTATCCAATTGTGCTGGTTGGGTCTTTTAGTCACAGAGGTAAAAAAGCTGATTAAAACATTTGGGTTACTAGAACAATTATTGTTGGCATTAGTGCAAAGTAGTCAGTGATAAAATTGGAGGTAAACTCAAGAGGACATTTGTTTTATTATTCCTAATGAGGTCTTATTCTCAGCCTCTTATGCCAATAAATTTATAATACTATAATTTAAAACATATGTGTAGGACAAAAAAAAATCTGATACACTTTAATTCAAAGGCCTCATCCTGATTGAATTTGTTTATGTAAGTATATGCTTGTGTTGTGTACAGTGGAATAATATATATTACAAATAAAAAATTTAAAGTCATGAAGAATTTATACATCAAATGTGTATTTCTTTTATTGTTTGCTTAATATACTAAATTACTTTCTCAAATATGGAAAGTTTTTGAATTAAAAAATGAAAACAATATTAAAACAAAGTGAAATTATAAAGATTTCAATTTTTTTTCAAAATTATTAAAGGTATAATATTAATTTTAAAGGTATTATTAGTGATATCCAATAAATCTATTCATCTATACAGTAATACTAATGAGTTAAACAGAAAAACTAATATTGTTTTTACCACAAGCAGGCATCATCCTATAAAGAGACTTTTCTAATTTTTGTGTGTGGTTAAGAATATAGAACACATTGTTTTCCTGATACAACACTTTTCGGCAAATAAAACAATTTTAAATTTATAAATATATTCTAATGTAATATTTTATTTCTCCTATATCTGATCTAGAATATCCTGTACATTTCATGAGCTTGATGAAAGAATACCTTGTGTTTTATTCTGTGTTGTATCAGCAGTTTCTAAGAGCAACCGTCAGTGTAAACTCTGGACAGTGTTTGTTGAAAGGTAATGAATTGAACTGTACATAGTCATTGTTAATGTCAGGTCACTATTGGTAAACACACTCAAAGTTCTAAACAATTACCTAGGGACAAGGCAACCTGTCAGTCTCTGCTTTCATAGTCTTACTTAGCTACAAGAACTTAAACTTGTCAGTGCTACATACCTCTTCAATCCAATCAGGCTAACATTGATAGTATACTAAGAAGCTTAGATTCACAAGTGAATTTATGCACATCATTTGTATTATCCCCAATGTAGTTTACCTAAAGTGTCTCCTAGAAATCTGCTTGTTTTTAAGGAAAATAATTTATCAGTTCAGCCAGCGTAATCATTAATTATTAGTTTCAAAATGCTATACTAATATGCCATATTTCATTCCATCTTCTGAAACTAGATTACTAGAACTGTGCCCTTTATTTGGTGGTATTTCATATCATCCTAATTCTGATTATGCATAGTCCCATACCAGACTCAGAGCCATAATATCTGAATCTGAGCATTACCATCTCTCTGGAATATTGAATATTGATTTTGACACACTAATTTTTACCACACACTTTGGATGCTAGAAATTGGACAGTTAGTAGACCACATCACTTCAGTTTCTAATATTCTTAAATTCTTGATATACCACAAAGCTATAACATTTAAATATGTATGCCTATAAATTTATGGTTATTCCACAATTCAATGACAGTGATTCAAGAGGGTACTTGTTCTGAATTCTGCTGACACCCATTTGACATCAGCATGAACTAACTTGATATTCAACATGAAGAGTGTAGGTACTCAATATTTAGGTAAATAAATACTTGTTAAATTTTAATATGCATGAAATTAAATTGCTCTGCTTAATTAAAATATATTACCAGAGCATACTTCCAGGCACAATAACCAGGTAAAATGGTTCATGGATTCTTCATTTTCATACCATGGCAAAAGATTCTGGTGCAGGGATAATCATGTGCCACAGGTAAAGACACACTACACAATTAGAAAAAGGTGTTTTTAAAATTTATTATTATTATTATTATTATTATTATTATAGTTGTAGTTTGACACAAAACCTTTTTATTTTGTTTTTATGGTGCTGAAGATCGAACCCAGGGCCTCACACATGTGAGATGAGTGCTCTATCACTGAGCCACAGCCACAGCCCCTAGAAAGTGTTCTTAACCAACATACACACTCCACTCCCCACCACTTGAGAAATTGAGATCTGAATTTAGATTAACCCACTGTCTTCCCTCAAGTTACTGCCTTCAATTTATGCATTCAGAAATTTTGTATCTAGTAATGTCCTTTTACTGAACCAGAATTAAACTAAAGAGGAGTGTCCAGAATGAAAAAAAAAATGCTTCAGGAAAAATCTGTTTTCTCTCTGACTTCATAAATATTCTAATATTGTTAGATTGTTGATAGCCTGTGTGGTAGTGACAAATTATGATAACTTTAAAAACTATAAAATTTAGAATTTAATCTGAACAACTGATAAACTAACCTATATGTACTATACATTTCTTTCTCAAATGTGATTCATAGCTTTCACCAGGAGTATCTGTCTTCCAAATTAACATAACTGCTAGTATAATGAATTATCACTTTTATTAAAGATTTCACTGGAAATGTGAGTCATCATTTAATCAAATGAACAAGTTAGCCACTTGCATAAATAATATAAAAATGAAAAATCAAGTAGCAGAAGAAACAGCAAACCCATGCTTCTCTTTTATTTAAATTACTTAATTAAGCTTTATCTATAAAAACATCATTTTCAAATAGGTGTGCTAAATCCACAATGAATTTCATGGATTTAGGGATTAATATCAAAAGGAGTATTTGTGAATTTTCAAAATAACTTGGATAAACTTGCTTCCTATTTGCTATTGATATTTTGGTAGCCATATACACTGAACAGCCTAAAACAGCAGTGGTAGTATTAGTTATACATTTCAGATTGGTATTTCTTTAGTACTTAATTTATTGTGTTTATTCTTTACCTGTAAACACACTATCCACACACAATTAAAGCTACAAACCAGATGTCAGCATATTGTCAGTGAGATATTTAATGTTTTTTGTGTGACATACTCTGCAATGTGGTGCTATCTGGATGCCGATGGAATGTCGTCAATGGGAGACCAATTTTTATATAATTTATACCATAAAATATCACACAAATAACTTTTACTGAACTTTAATTTAGTGGTAGTTTGTTAAAAATATGATCTTTGAGAAACTTATTTTTTTTTCCTAGCACATTGAGAGTATTGGGAATGATTCAAGAGTTATACAAAATCAAGTAAAATGTGGGCACTTTGATTATACTGCAACTGTGCAAAATCTTCTAAGAAAACTGTAAGCTAATATTAACAACTAAACAATAGTATACACATAAATTGTTTCTAAGTGGCAAACAAGAGTCAGCCAATGACTTTAAAATATTAAGAACTTAATGCATAGTTATCTCATTGGCTGAATGGTGGTCATGTGCATAAGCCAATAGTACTGGAAATTCAACATCCTAACAGCATTCAGAGACTGAATCCTCACTAATCACATAGATGATGGAGAAGTTCCTTGAATACAAAGGATGATAGATTATGGACAGCCCTGGAAGACAACAAAATTCTTATATTTATTTTAATGTGAACTAGTTAGAGAACATAGAAAAGAGGAAAGTAAAAAACAGATGATTTCTTATTGACATGAAAGTCATATAACATAAAATTAACAATTTTCATAGTAAGAATTTCTAACATAAGATTGCTCTCAAGAAAAATTTAAGTCCACAGCACAGAATCCTTAACTCATAGGCACAATTTTATATGGCTAATCTCTAGAATCTATTAACAGTTTAAATAATTTTAAATTGTACAGTTGGGCATTATACATTACATTACAATATTGGGCAAGCTCAACCTAGAAAGCTACAACAGACTAAGAATGAGAAAACAAAGATTAAGCACTTTCCTGGTTTCTTGAGGACTACCAGCCAGGTAGATAAGAAGAATCTAAATTGTTTCAAAGTCACACTGGAAACATAGATTGCTGTCTCCACCACTAAGGTTGAGCTAAGAAATAAAGATTGGAAGTGGATAAGCAAAAAGTCACAATGCTCTCTTACTGAAATTATAGCACCTCTGTTTTCATTAGCTAATCCTCGGTTGCTGAAGGTTTTCAGACTATATTCCTGAATTTCAAATAGTTGATTAAGTTATTGCTACTTTAATGGTTGCTTCAATTGTGTGGAGAGTAGGTGTTGATCTTAGAGTTTTGTACAATGTTTTGTTTGATGTCACTCCAGGTGAAATTTTTAAGCCCCCAATTTTCTTCTATTACTATATACATTCAGCATATATAAAAATCCATATTGTGATATTACACAAAAAAGCTCAGTTTCATATAAGCTTGCCACTGAGGGGAACTTGTTCATTCACAAAACTAGTGCTTATTCTTTCTCTTTTATTCTATTGTGGCATAACACACTTCTTTCTTTACGTGCAATAAAATCCTTGAGCATGTACTATGCACTAGCCAGAGAGCTAGATACTGACATATCTCATCTTTTTCATCAAGGAACTAACTTTTTACATCTCTAAGGAAAACAAAAAATTTTTTACATCTCTAAGAAAATTTGGAGAATGGATTCAGGTAAAGATAGAATGATTAATAGACGAGGACAGAGGACTAATATAAAATGGATTTGAAAATATAAAAATGACTATATTTTTTTACACAGGATACCAATTATTTAATATATATATAAACCCAAGACCCTGAATTCTACTATATAATCTCAACCATTAAATACATGCTATTATAGACATGGAGGCCTAATGTGGTTGTCAATTTTCTTCCTCTTTAAGGATTAAGATATTGGCTCATTAATAATCTAATTTTCTAACAGTTATTAATAGCAGAGACATTTCAACTAACCATTTCTAAGGATTTGTTCCATACCAAGTTCAATTATGTCAAATTTCTATGAATAGAATATTACATTTCATAGCCCTTAAAAGGTCACCTTTGACCATCATATTAAATGCTATGCATAGAAATGCTGATACTTTCAAATCAATTTATGTATTTAAAATGTTTAAATATTTAAGTACAGACATATTTTAGTTAAAATTAAATCTTTATTATTTAAAAGCTATTCCACATCCATGGATTTTTTCCAAGGATACATGCATTTATCTGTTATCACACAAAACTGAAAACATTCCATCTGATGTAATTTGATGAATATATAATTAAGAGAATGCCAAAGTTAAATATATATATAGTGAGTTTTATACTTGTCTGCCCTTACCAGTAAAGAGTTCCATTTATGAGTGAATAAGTTTATCATATGACATGCTAAAGAAGCTAGCATAAATATAGAGCCCATTGTATTTAGATGTCATATGTTCTGGAATTTTCAGTTTATCTTGACAGTTACTGTAAATGATGTAAACAAACAGTCTTGAGGGGAAAATAGATACAAGAGTCTATCAACATAAAAAGTAATAGAAGCTATACTTTGGGGATAGTGGTTCCAAACTACAGAATCTCTCACTTTTAATTCAAGGACAGAGTTGTTGTTGTTGTTTTCCTTTTCTTCTTAGTTTTTCACTTTTTTGGCCAACGTAGATATTTGACTCATGTTCATGGTCTACCCAAAAGAATTGTTTTGAGTTTCCTCTTGACAATAGATATTCATACCACAATAGATATTCCTCTGATACGAAAGAATTACATTCTTGTACAGCATTTTGGTGAAGACAATGGACCCTGTGTGCGCATATGGCAGAACTAGAATTTTATGCTTAGTCTTTTTCTATATATAGAAAAAGCTTGAGTATCAATCTGTGTTAACAATTTTTCCTTAATCACAGTGCATATATTCTCAATTTATCATCATGTTCTAAATAGAAAATGTCACTTATAATTATTGTTTTTTTTTCTGTAGTTAAGTTGTTTGTGTATTTTAAATTTATAAATGCATATTACAGACATGAAAAAGTATATTCTTTCAGTAGCATATTTTTATTTTATAAATTATTTCTCCTGTATTATTCAGTATAAAAGTCATGGTACCTAGGGATCAAGGACTTCAACTTTAATTTCTGCATCAATAAGAACATTCTAATAATAGGAAAGTAAATGAACCTTTTTGAGTCAACAGAAATACAGTTTTTGGTCAAATTTAATTATAAAATCCATTGTCTATAAGCAAATATAAAGTGATTTTATTTTACAATCATATAAGAATAAGAATTTGTGAAAAACACGCAATTTGTAATAGTAATTTATGATGGTATCTCTAGCTGTAATGTATGATTTTGTAATATATATATATATATATATATATATATATATATATATATACACACATATATATATATTTATAAATAATATTTTTAACAAACAGAAAAAGCCTATATTAATGTATAAACCATTTAAAACTCCTTTCCTTTGCAGTCTTTATTCATTCTTAAACTGACAACAGATAATAAACTGGTCAATTTACGTAATTTTTAACTATTTAGGTATGATGTAGTTATCAAATTTCTATTATCTTAAGGAGTAGTCAAGAATTTTAGTACTTTGCTTTCACAACAATGTGTATGTGTATGTAATGCCAGCTATTTGAAATAAATTATTTTGGATAGATTGCTATTTTGCATGATAGTTTAATTCTTGGATCAGAGAATTTAGTTCCTATTACTTATTCAGAATAACATTTAAAAACATATAGCAATATTTGAGTAGTGATTAGATCAAATATATTAAAAACTATGGGAAAATGCATTTTTCCCTTATGATAAAAAATAAAAATGAATTGTTCATAATATACTCTGGATAAAAATTTTCTAATTTTTTGGAAAATAACATCTTTTTTTTTGCTATTGTTGTTTATGAGTTAATAGAAAAAGTATGAAAAATCAGTTGGTCAAAAAGAGGTTAAACATTTGACCAGGTATAGGAAATTATGGCAAAATATAGAAGGAATAAATTGGAACTTATCATGGTTATTTTAAACTTAAAAGTTGAATGAATGAAAATTGTGAAGGCAAATTAAATAAAACCAAAGAAGTTACATTTCATTAAATAGCTGCATATCTTTAAATACATATTTTAAAGGATTATCTAAGAAAAAGGTTAATGTTATATTACAAGACAGATAGCAATGTGTGTGTCTAACACTCAAAAGTATTTTTCTATTACATTTTAGCTTTATAAACTCTTCTTTACTAAGAAAATATATTACATTATCTTTTTTTTTTTTTCCTGAAGAGAACTCTTTGAGATAAGCAGTTTCATTACCCCCATCTTCAGATAACACGGCTGAGTTGTGCAGAGCCTCAGTGACCTATGTAAGTTTATACACCATGCTGGCACCAGTTCTGGACCAACATAAAGTTAGTACTCTAATTCCAAATTTAATTCTCTCACAGTGCTATGTGGGCTCTTGTATTTATATGACTCTTACTGTTTTATCAAGGCAATTTATGTAAATGGTAGTTTATTTTTTTGTTTTTGTTCTTTATCAGGTAGTGAATAAAGACTCATTAGAAATAACAAGAGTTCATTTCCTATCACAAGTTCCCCCTCACCAGAAGCAATAATTTTCAGTTATCTTTGCTGGAATGTTGATGTTGTTATCATACATTTTAATGTGTCAATTTTAAAAAGTATCAGCTGGCTACTTGCTACTACAGAGGTGGATGTAATTTCAATTCCACACTTCTAAATCCCTCTTCTATTCATATATACATTAGGTTTATGGTTCTAATTCTACTTAAATTAATATAGAATATTTATAGTATTATGATTATTTATGTAGTTCTCTACATAAACAATAGTAATACAATTAGAATATTTCCAAACATGTCTGTATTTTTTCTTCTTGCATTATATTTTTAAATCTTTTTTTTTTTGTCAAAGACTAAATTGTGCTAGGTAATACAGTAAATACACATTTTTTTATTGAAAGCCTATACTCTGGACAGTTTCATGCTAATTCTGTGATAATGGTACTTACTTCTTAGGTCTTCAGCTCATTTCTGTTTCGGATGATAGAAATGTGTCACTGCTATCGTAGATCAGATTCAGGATTTTATAAATCACAATTCTTTATCTTTTCAATTTATTTAGTGGTATTGTTGAAAAACCTTTTCAAATTACTTTTAAGGAACACATATGAGGAAGATAAATTATTAGAATTGAAGCATGTTTGAAAGTATATTTGTTGTTTGACTATTCAGCTTGATATTGAATATTACATTAATATATTTTTCTTAAAACATGAACAATAAATTGTCAAATAGTATCAAATACCATTGAGAAGTCAGGGATGCTTCAAATTATTGTTCACTTATAGAACAGCTTATTGTTTCTTCTTGGCTTCATTCCCTAACTCTCTTTCTTCATTTACCCTTCCTTCATTACTTCTTTTCATCCTTCTCTGGTTTTTGCCTTCAAAATGTCTTTATGTTTATATATATATATATATATATATATATATTTATACACACATATATAATTTTAATATAATTATATAATTATACAATACAAATTTAATATAATTTAATATAATTATATACCCTCCATTCCCCATTGTGTAATCTATTAAACTTCTATTCTTCTCCTTACCCTCCACCACACTTATTGTGGGTTAGCTTCCACAATCAGTGAAAACATTTGACCTTTGTTTGGGGACTGGCTTACTTAACTTAGTATGATAGACTCCAGATCTATCCATTTGCTGGCAAAGGTCATAAAGTCAGTCTTCTCTATGGCAGAGTGATGCTAATATATACATATATCACATTTTCTTTATCCATATATCTGTTGACTGGCTGGCACCTAGGTTGGTTCCAAAGATTAGCTATTGTGAATTGAGTTGCTATAAACATTTATATCCCTATGTCACTGTAGTATGCTGATTTTAATTCTTTGATTGTATACTGAGGAGTGGGATAATGGAGTCAAATTGGGGTTCCATTTCAAGTTTTCTAAGGAATCTGCATACTGCTTTCCAGAGTGGTTATGCCAATTTGCAGCCCCACTAGCAATGTATGAGAGAACCTTTTCCCCCACATCCTCACCAACATTTATTTTTGTTTATATCCTTGATAATTGCCACACTAACTGGTGTGTGATGTTATCTAAATATGGTTTAATTTGCATTTCTCTAATTACTAGAAATTTGAACTTTTTAAAATATATTTGTACTTCTGCTGTGAAGTATCTGTTCAGTTCTTTTGCCCTTTGTCCATTTATTGATTTGGTTATTTGTGTGTGTGTGTGTGTGTGTGTGTTAAGGTTCTTATTTATATTTCTAATGCTGTGAAATTTCACAATGATGTTTCTTTATGTGGTTTATACTATATTTATTATGGTGGGCATTTAGGTACAATTACATAATTCCAAACTGGTGATTAATGATCTTTATTCATATGATCTCATGACATGATTCAGATTTCCAGTTTAAAGAAGTTATCTGGCAAGTTGTCTCCCATGTTCTCCCAGTATCTTCCTAAATACCAACCAAGACAGAAAAAGATGAAACCATCATCAAGCAATATAACTAAAGCTGGCAGGGAACTTAGTGCCAAGGCAGAGAATGATTGAACAATATCCACCTTGATTGTGTTACTTTATATGGCTCAATTCCCCTTAAGATAGCAAAGTTTTCCAACCATGCCTAATGCAATATGGCATGATATCTTAAAAATAGCGAAGTTTTTTTTTTTACTATTACCAGGAGAGGAAGTCAGAGATTTTAAGGGTAAGAGCCTTTGAAGATTGAGAGTACTAAATGGGAAAGAATGTTGGTGGCCAGAAACAGCAGAAAAGCCCCCCAGAAAATGACAGAAAAAAAACAGGGATCTCCATTCCACAACTAGGATGAAATAAAAAATCATGTAAGCTTAGTAATGGATTCCTTCCCACAGCCACTAGATTAAAAAGTTACTAGCAATTTCATGCCACAATCTTGATTTCCAAGCATAGAACCCACCCAGTTGATCCATCTGAGCTTCTCAACTACAGAACCATGAGACAACATATAGGTCTTATTTTCACTGTTAATTTTATGGCAAGTGATTTATGCAACACAGAAAATTAATATAGTGTGCAATCTCAACATTGGCTCTACATACTGATTTCACTATGAACTAGCTATAGAACACCAATTGTGTCATTTAACCTATATGAAACTCATATGCTTCCATGACAAATGGAGATAATTATATTTAAACTACACAGGTATGATATACACATTTGAAAGACAATTGAGCTTTTATCACAGAGTACATACACACTCAATAAACATTAAATATCATTTTGCTAAGGAGACTGGTAGAAATACAATATATCATAGAAATTAGTTGACTAATTTAGTTGACTCTCTAGTTTAAAAAATGCTTAGTGATGATGTTTTTTTTTTTTGAAAATTAAAGTTTTCTTAAACAATATTACATCTGTGTAGACTAAAGCCATGCTGCAAGTTCAAGGAAGAAGATCAAACTACAGTAAAAGAGCACTATGGAAAAATATAGCAGAAACTGGAGTTTAGACTAGGTATCATTCATTCACATAGACCCCTTCTTTTATACATATTTGATTTTTTATGGGTGTACACACTTATAGAAAATTTATCATTCTGTTATAATTATAACTTTCATTTTTTATTATTTTAGTAATATTTATTTTCTATTTTGTCTGATAGTAGGACAGCCTCTCTAGTTCATAGAGTTGGTTACTCTTTCATGATATATCCCTTTCTGTCTTTTAATTTTTATCTATGTAACTAAAATGTGTCTCTTTTTTATTATGTCTAAAATCCTTTGCTTTTAAATTGGAGTGTTTATCTTAGGGATAAACATTTAGGATTCAAATGAAACATTTATTTGTGGGGTGTCAGTGGTACTAGTAGGTGAGAATAGAAAGGCAATTAAGAAATTTCTCATGCCCAATGATAATGCCAATGCTTTCGCTTGGACCATAGATCATTTGATTTTTTTTCCTTCTTTTCACACTTAGCAAAATTCTATGCACACAAAATGCCAGGATTTAATTCTCCAAAACTACATCATCTCCAAAATACTATCAAAAAATAAATCATGCCTCCTTTCTTAATTGTACCTTTGGGTAATGACTTTATTTTATCAACAATACCTAGCTGTGATTCAACCTAAGCTTCCATCAGGAATACTATTTTAAAAGAAGGCTCTTATTTATTTCATCTATACTAACTTTTTTCTATCACACAAATAATTAAAGGAGTGAGTTCTAGAGATTAATTACTTTTAAAACTTCTTCATTCCAATTTATTTGTCCCTCAAATAAGAACACACAAACTCTTTGGAGTCAAATAAGAGACTTACTTATTAGAGAATTATTAAACATGTGCTTCAAACAAAATGCATTTAGAGTATCTGAAATCAAAATTTAGTTACAAATTTTGCCTTCTGCTTCCAAATTAAAAACTTCGTTCTATGGCAAAGTTATTTCATAACTAATTGTTCCCACAAATAAAATAACATTGATCTGTCTCCCCATTGACTAGATTATCTAATATATTTCTTGATAGTCAAATATTAAAAACAAAACACTGTAGAAGCTTCTGGAAAATTTTCTTATATTTGGCTTATAGAAGCCCTTTGGTTTTTCTTGTCCCACCATCATTATCCCAGGAATTTATATCTTATAGTGGATTACATATATATTAAGTGTCATTTGAGAATGAGAAACATACACTGGAGATTTAAGAAAAGAATCCTGGGACAAGGAATCCTAAGGTGTTTGTGTATCAGCTGTCAGTCAGGAGAATATAACCTCCAGGTTTGTCAAAGAAGAGAAGCAATCTTTTGATCTTTTTTAAGTTAATGATATCTGGAGTTTCTGTGGCTGGCTTCTAAACCAAGAACACAAATTTGGATCTTTTCTGGTTGCATCATCTGCCCTAAATGTTATTAGCTTCCCTGTTATTTTAACTCTAACTACACAGTACAACTTACGCAAAGATTTAGTTTCCATTTCATTATCAAGGCAGTATGTGTCTGTGGTCAGAAAGACATAGATATAATGAATATATAATTAAAGGAAAAGTTATTCATCATAGGTAAAGAGAGTATATTTCACCATCATCAATAAAAACAGTCAATATCCCATGCTTACTGCTTCAGTGAGTTGCATATATGAAGATGAATGAGAATAGTACCTCCAACCAAATACTGTATGTCAGAAAATCCACAGGAAAAAGAAACTGTGCTTTAAATAATGAGAAGCTTGTGCACATAATAGTCTCAGCTGCCATTTGTACTAAGATTAAATTCATATTTGGTATAGGCAAGAATTTCTGGTCATGCATCTGCGAACTCATTTGCACAGCAAAATATCCATAGGTACAAAGGTTATATTGAAGTGATATCCATGAACTTACTTCCTGCAAGGCATTTCAAGAGGTAAAAGGAAATATAACCTGTAAGCCAAATCAAAATAATTTCTTCAAGAGCTAAAGAAAGTTTCTGTTAAACAAGGCAAATTCTAAAATAAACTGGAAAACTGTCACTTATAAAAACCCCTTATTTTTTATAGGGGTACCTGGAATTTTTAAAGTTATCTTTTATTGGTGTATAACAATTATACAGAGTAGTGGGCTTTATTGTGGCATATATGAATATACACATAACCACCAGTATCACCCTCATCCCTCCCTTCTTCTGTCCTGAAATCTCCTTCCTTTAGCCTATTGTTCTACTTTATATTTTCAAGCTATCTCCTTTTTCCTTTTATCTCTCTTATTTCCATATGTGAGAGAAAATATATGATCCTTGAATTTCTAACTCTGGCTTATTTTACTTAATATGATGTTTTGCAATTCCATACATTTTCCTGAAAATGACATAATTTCATTTTTCTTTATGATGGAAAAAATACTCCATTGTGTACATATACCACATTTTCTTTATCTTACCATCTGTTGTTGATGGACACCTAGTCTGGTTCTATGATGTGGCTATTGTGAGTTGTGATGCTATAAACATGGAAGACCCTTTATTTTTTGCAAAATAGATTTTAAAAGCAGAACTAATGTTTTTCCACTCAAATCTTGAAGATTGTTCAGTTAATTGGATACAGTTTTAGTCATATTGGATAATATATAATATACTTTAAATTGTTTCTCTATTTAAAGTGAGCTTTGTCATATTTTTAATACTTAATATTAAAAACCTGGCATATATTTAATATAATCCTCATTCATTTTATATTGCTATTGATGTTTGAAATTTGTTTCAGGCAAAAATCTTATTACACATTTCATAAAGAGGATATTATTCCAAAATCAGTGAAGGAAAATTTTAATATGAACTTGTTTAAAAAATGAAAATTCATTTGGTTAATTTTGTGTTTTTCCCTAATAATCTTTTTAGTCATTCAGTTGTTCAGTGAAGAAACCCCTAATTAGCAATGCTCTGGATGAAACCCAGTTTCTCACATATTCCAGGGAAGTGTTCCACGACTGAGCCACATCCCTAGCCCAGGAACCCTTAATTCTTTTTGTAACCATTACCTTAAGTCCAGTCAGTGATATATAAATTTGAAATTCTAAGCTATGTTTATCTTTCCTGTTATATGGTTTATCAGCTTATTAGTTTTGCAAAACAGTAGTAACTGTTTGCCCAGGAATCCATAGCATTGGCAGATATTTTTTAGAAAATTTAACAAGATAAAGAGGGGAAAAAATTGGCATACCCATGAAATCTTAGTAAGTCATTTTTTGTGTATTTCTCATGTATGATACTTCTTTGGTATAGATCATGCAATGGTTATAGAAAATAAATAAGCTAAGGTCCTTCACTTTACTTTTAGTAATCCCTGTAAAGAAATTAGGAAATAGGTTTGTAAACAGTACAAACTTACTACTTAGAGAACTTTGAATGAAGCATTGATTTGAAGATTAATGCTGATGGTTACTGTACATTTTGGACAAATAAATGCCCCAGAAAAATTCTGGAGAGACATAAAAAGTGAACCTTTGTGACTAATTCCCAACACCTGATAAGATGTGATAGCTCTGATGCATACAAACCTAGCAAGCTTCCTTTCAGAGAATAGTGGGAAACAGTCAGGGCTGTTGCCACAAAGATTTTACTTCAAGCATTGAGGAGAATACTTCTAAGCACAGCACTGATCTGCTTCTACAGTGTAAGGAAGCCCAGCAGATTTAAGCCACTTCCTCTCTTCCATGAGTTTTTGTCCACACATGCAGTTTAGAAAGCAGGCAACGATTTCTACCCTGTCCTTAGCCCATACCTTAGCAATATAATGACAAGGTAAACAGACCTAGAAGGACTTATATTCACCATAAACCTAAGCCTAGCTCTTAGAGAATACTTTGGATTAAATATGTTCCTATAACTATCTGATTCAGACAGCTAAATCAGTCCCTGGTATCTGGGAATATATAGAAGAGAAATTCTACACATGTTCCAAAGACTACCATAAAAACATAGCCGTTAAAATATTGAAAGGAACCTTAGAGCCTCATCTCTCTTTAATCCACAAGATGAGAAAATGAGAGATCAGAGAAACTGTGAATCACCTAACTTGAAAATAAATGACAGGAGAGCACACAAAGAGAATCAATAGACCCTGCCCTACACCAATTTCCGTATGAACAACTTTTATTTCTTTAATTGTTATCAACTTCTTTCCATAAAATTCTCTTGTTTAGTTCTTGATTAATACATTTTAAATATTTTTATTTGATTTTGACCATACTAGATAAATATTTCATTTATTTATACCATCTCTCAGATATTCTGCCCCCACTTATAGGTACGTTTGCAAATTCATATGGCATAAATTTCTGTTAATTTTTTTATAGTATCACTTGAATCCAATTTATATTGCTATCTAACATTCAACTTCTGTCAAATTAATGAATAAATTTTATCAGAGTTGTTAAGAGTTTCAATCTGTATTAAAATCTTGACAGAAATATCAACTAGCAAATTGACTAGCATATTCTGCTATTTATTCTTTAAATTTAGAATGTCACATTATTGTTTCCTTCTAAACATAATATGTTCAGTACAAGATGGCATGTACTTTTTGTTTTCTTTTTGGATTTTACCATTGTATCTGTCACCATGGAGCGGGGTAGAGACAACATTTATGATTTGGGAAGAAGGAAAACAGAATTGTTACTCTGAAAATGTGTTATTTCGTGTAAATTATATTTCTGCTACTCAGCTCTTAAAGTTATAAAATGAGAGGTTCATTTAGGACAATCTCCCATTGTTTCCAGTTCTAAAATTATGACTTAGAACCAAATTATATTGTTAAGTCTAATTTTATATTATTCTAGTATGTTTCTGGCTAATTTACCTCATTAAGTACTCAATCATCCAGAATTATGAATATAGAGAAAATAAAATGCATGTGCCAACTCTTTATTTTCTTAAACCTTTCCTACAAAGCTATAAATCATCTGTAGTAAAATGCCTGAACAGTGGGAGAATGGACGACTAGATTAATTTCTTAACTGCTTCTCAACACTCATCACCGCCACCCACTCTGCATATCATCTAGAAATTAACACTTCTACTATTGGTTTTATTGTAGATACCCTCTTACCACCATAAAAGTCTACATCCTAAAACTGCATGATTTAATGTCACGTGATTATCAAATAAAAAAATTTAACACTAACAAACTCTCAATTGTATGCAATAAATAACCAGCATTTCTTTCTTTGACCCTGAACTATGCTATTGATGACTTGTTTATATACCTTCATACAATAGCTTCTTATGAAAAATGCTCATAAGCGACTTACTATGGACTTTCTGTTTTAGGCAAGGGTACATGCCAAGTTTATTCCATTGAATAGAGAAAATCTGGGAAGTGAGTATGCTCAGTAGCAACTTTGAACTAATGATGAATGGTGAAAATATCTAGTTTTGTTGTTCTGTTTGCAACCATATTTGTGATATGTTCTTCAATATCTTCAGCAGCTTAGCAGCAAGTTTGGGATCTAGTTATTCACAGTAACATTATGCTCAATATTATACATTTTATTGGCTTAGTTATAGACCTTTTACTCTTGGGATCACCTACCTTACTCAAAGAAACTACTTTTCTTCACACCCATTTTCTCAGCACACAGCTCTAGGAATACCAAATGGAAGATATTTAGTACTTAGTAATTTTTCATGGAGTCAAGCATTCCTTATGAGATTCTAAAGTTGTTCATTCACTGGACAGAAGGCAGCAATGATTGCTATGATTTGAATGCTTTTGAATCGCCCATGTCCTTATGTTGAAATCCTCACTAAGGTGATTGCCATAAGATCTGGAACCTTTGAGGGGTGATTAGGTCATGTGGGCAAAGCTGTCATGAATGAAATTATTGCTGATATTATTTGAATATGGTTCCCTGATATCCCAAAGTTGAAATTTAATCACCAATGTGATAGTATTAAGAGGTTGGAATTAAAAGAGGGTATTAAATGGCAACTAAATTATGAAGGCAGACCTCTCCCTTGTACAAAAGTTAAAAGGTAGCTCTTTGTTTCTTCTACCAGATGAAGATGCATTAAGTGACACTATGGTAGAAGCAGAAACAGCCCTCACCAGATATCAAATGTGCTGTCACCCTCCAATTTCTGAAACAGTGAGAAAATAAGCTTATGAACTCTTTAAATAAATTATCCAGTCTCAGGTGTTTTGTTAAACAAAAAATGGACTAATACAGTAGGTCCTTACAAAAGAGGTATGACAATCACCCATCTCTTCCACTACATAAAGTTAGAGTAAGAAGACTATCTACAAGAAAATGGGTTTCACCAGACACCATCTTGGACTTCTCCAAGACACAAGGTCTATTGTATTTTGATATAGCAGTCCAAAAGTACCAAGGTTATTACCTATTGCTCTTGGTAAGTGGAGTGATGTTAATCCCTTTCATATTACAATATTTTATAATATTAATATTATAAAGCCAAGGTTCTGTTAAGAAAGTAGTAAATTGTGAGATCTAGAAAGAAGATATTCTATAAGTTTGAGAAATTTGAACCTCCAATGTCTATTCTAGAGAAACACTCCATTTTTCCTTTGCTAAAGAGTCACCTTGCCTTATCTAAAAACTATAGAGAAACTTCAGCTGAGACATATGCCTTGTAGATGATACTTGATGTTCTTAGCATTTGCCACCAATTTCACTCATTAGTTCTAGATTAATAAGTAGCTTTGAGTCTCAGCAGGCTCAGAAAAAGCTACTACTACTTCTCCTTGGGAGATATGAATGGCTACTGTAAAAAATAGAGAGTGTTTTTGGAAGACAGTGAATTAAATTATACCTTTTAGTTGACAGATCTTCAAGCAATAATACTAGTTATCAATTTTATGTATATATAGAGAGATAGTGCTACATAGAAATATACAAGTAACTGCGGGATGTACTGAGTAGAATTGGAATATTGAATAGCATGTGGTCTTAGAAGGGGCGCATCAGTTGGCTCCTGAGAATGAGTACAAAGTGTGTATTTGTGTCTTATGTAAATTCCCACCAGAATGAATCTCTACATAGAAGATACTAAGCCACCAAGAGGAAAGAATGACTATCCAGTGGACAACAACTGTCCTTTTTTCTGTCACATCAGTGCTATCATTTTAGATCCACAGATGAAGGGAACTGTGTTAGTTGTTTTATTACTATGACCAAAATACCTGACACAAACTTAAAGGAAAGGTTATTTTGACTAATGGTTTTGAGATTTGAGTCTATAGTCAACTGGCTCCAAAACAGAAATATCATGGTAGAAGGGTATGGCAAAGGTTCATCACACTCAGAGACAGAGAAAGAGAAAGACAAAGGTGCCATGAACAAGATATAACTCCCAAAGGTATTCCCTTAGTGGCCCACTTCCTCTGATAGCTCCCCACCTTCCACAGTTTACACCACTTTCATAAAATCACTTCAAAATATTAATCCATCACATAGATTAATTCACTGATGAGGTTATAGCCATCATAATCCAATCATTTTCAAAAGTGCCATTTCTAAATGTTGCAGCCTTGCAAAATTCAGCACACCAGACTTTGAGGGACATTCCAGATCTAAACCATAACAAATCTGAAAGCAAGATATAAGGTCTGAATCAGCAACACTGAGGTAATCTGCTGTTCATATACTGACCCTTAGTATGTTACCAATGCTTGAGGAATCCAGGATGTTACTGAGAGCAAGTTGACTCAATTGGCTACCTTCCACCCTAGAGGGAAGCATCATGTCCTTATGGAGGACAGCAGAGTTTTACAAAACCTTTAAAGAGGAACTAATACCAATACTTTTCAAGCTACTTCAGGAAATAGCTTCATTCTGAAGCTTATTTAGTCACATATGGGAATGTGTACAGATAACTACTTAGACATATTTATAAGAATTGTATTTATTTTATACAAATGACAACATTACATACTATTTGTGAATCTTTTTTCATTTAAAATTGTTATGAAGATATCCAATATACAGAACAAAGAAAAAATATTAAAAGCTACAAGAGAAAGTAGGCAGATTACATTCAGGGATAAACCAATAAGGTTAACAACGGATTTTTCATCACAGATGCTGAAAGCGAGAAGATCCTGGAACAACGTACTTCAAACACTGAAAGACAATGGATGCCAACCAAGAATTCTGTATCCAGCAAAATTAAGCTTCAGGTAC
>NW_025999925.1:12873740-12909622 GCF_001458135.2 Marmota marmota marmota
TTCATAGCAGCACAATTCACAATTGCTAGACTGTGGAACCAACCCAGATGCCCTTCAATAGATGAATGGATAAAAAAAATGTGGCATTTATACACCATGGAGTATTACACAGCACTAAAAAATGACAAAATCATAGAATTTGCAGGGAAATGTATGGCACTAGAGCAGATTATGGTTAGTGAAGCTAGCCAATCCCTAAAAAACAAATACCAAATGTCTTCTTTGATATAATGAGAGCAACTAAGAACAGAGCAGGGAGGAAGAGCAGGAAGAAAAGATTAACATTAAACAGATACATGAGGTGAGAGGGAAAGGGAGAGAAAAGGGAAATTGCATGGTAATGGAGGGAGACCCTCATTGTTATACAAAATTACATATAAGAGGTTGTGAGGGGAATGGTAAAATAAACAAGGAGAGAAATGAATTACAGTGGATGGGGTAGAGAGTGAAGATGGGAGGGGAGGGAGGGGGGATAGTAGAGCATAGGAAAGGTAGCAGAGTACAACAGTTACTAATAAGGCATTATGTAAAAATGTGGATGTGTAACTGATGTGATTCTGCAATCTGTATTTGGGGTAAAATTGGGAGTTCATAACCAACTTGAATCTAATGTATGAAATATGATATGTCAAGAGCTTTATAATGTTTTGAACAACCAATAAAAAAATAAATTAAAAAAAAATAGATAAAGCCAGAGCTTTAAGAATTTGTTCATCCTGTAAGCAATGCAAGCCTGATTTGTTGGGGAAAATTAATCCATTCTTTATAGAATGAGAAGTTTGATAAATCACATAGCATCCTCTATCTGAGAGTGAAGAAACTCTTGAAGCATAGTCAAAATATTTTGTAGAATTCCCTAGCAGACCTGAAGTCCAGACATTTGCTAGCAGTAATCTATTAAAAAAAAATCCTTTTTTGGAATTCCTCTCTCATCTTTTTCTTTCTTTCTTTCTTCCTTTCCCTGTCACCTCCCAAATAAATCTATTATATTTAAATCCCATCTCATTGTCCATTGTGGGAAAATAAAAGTTGTGGCACAGATCTTACCTTCCTTTGACTGACATTAAAATAAACCTAATTATAGTGCAATATCCTCTCAGGACTATTTTCCTCTGGTGTCTTGCCTTTGTGTGCTGAGCCTCCAGCAATATTGCTACCCTTTAAATGTCTATGGTATTAATCAAGGCATGTATTTTGGCCTCTCTTCAATAAATATCTTGCATTATCCATTTATTAAAATGTGTTTAAAATTCTATTTTTTGGTTTTTATCCTAATATAAATAATATAATATAAACACATATTGATAAAAAAAATTCTTCATGTTTTTTAACAAATCCTGCAGCCTTTCTTGGACCTATAGAAAATGCGGATCTGTCTCTTGTGAGTGCATCAGTATCAGCTCATACTCTTAATGTGATGAACTGAACGTCTAAACAGCTGATTAATCCTAAGGTTAATGAAGTCTGAAGGGAACAGTGAGTACTCTATCTCTGCTTTCTTCCTCTTATTTAATTAGTTTAGGAGTGATGTTTCTTATGATGTTCCACTTAAATAGCAGAGATAGAAATTCACAGGATCTACTTAGTGTAGTTCCCTAGCACCTGTTTACATGATAATGCTTAACACTGGACTTTATTCTTTGAAACCAAAGTATTGCCCTGGTCATCATATATCCTCGTTCTTCTTATACTAATAGGGAACTATTTCCTAGTGCTGGTTTAACAATTTACTATAAATTTAAACAAACACAAATTTATTATTTCATACCTGTGAAGACCCAAATACAAAATGTATCTCAGTGGCTTAAAATCAAGGTGTCCTCAGGGCTGCATTCCTTCTGGCTGCATTAAGGGAAAATCCCTTTCTTTTTTCAGCACTCTCAGCTCCTAGAGACCTCCTACCTTCCTTGCTTACAGCTCCTCCCTTCAGATTCAATCAAACAGAAGCAGCTTCAAATCTGTCTCTGACTCCTACCTCCCTCTTTATTTTAAGGGTTTTTAAATTACTTTGGGCCTGTCTGGGTAATCCAGGATAACCCCTTTATAAGAGGATCTGATTAACAAATTTAGTTTCACCAGCAATCTTAAGTCATGCTTTTATTTAATGTAACATAACACATTATGGTCTAAGAAGCAATTGAAAATGGCTTTGTTCCTTATTATTAAAGGAATTTTAATAATATTTTAAGCATCCACATTCATTGTCTTGTGCAATGGATCTTCAATATGTCCTCTGCTTTTTATGGACATATTGTAGCATCTTCTGCAAGTATTTCCTGCAGCTCTTCTGCACTTTCCACCTCCATCATGTTGAATATCAACATTTACAATAGACACTAAATGACTACAGTAGCCCTCTTCTAACTCCACAAATCCAATATGGGTACAGTGAACAGCACCATTATTTTTTTACTTTCAATGTTTTTAGTTGTTCTTAGTCTATATCCTTAATGAGTGTTCATGCTTGATAAATACAGGGACAAAAAACAATATTTTAAAATATTTTTTAAATATATAATTGGTAGGGTTTACAGTTACAATTGATATATTTTATTTCCTTTTTAATGGTGAAAAATATAATTGAGTTTTTAGTTGATTGTATTTAGATTAAATTACTCTTTTTTTGTTAATTTGTTATAGTCAGTCTGAGAGAACAAAGTACAGGCTAAGCAGAACCACTTGCACACACAAGAGTTCCAAGGTAGGTGATGGGAGAAACATCCTCTTCCTTCATATTACACAGCTTCATTGGTGTGCCCCTTTATATCATCAGCTAACATCAGATATAACAATTGAATTATCATGGCAGTATGAATTGGCTGCTTCGGGATGTTTGTGCATGGGGAGTCTTTCTGCATGAGAAGTACCATCCCGATTTGCTGACACTGAAGTAATTTTCAATATGTGTAAATTTCAGTGTTAAAATCAGAAATTTCTAGGAAAAGTGGTTTGAGTTACATATGTCTCTATCTGTAAAATCATAATTGGCAGATTTAAAACAAAAACTGTTTTCAAATTCTGTCCTAATCTTATATTAAACAATCTTTTTCTCTTCCTTCTTACTTCATTCACTTTTCTATCTTCCTCTCTGTCATTTTTCGAATTAAGCAACAGGGATTTGGGAATGTTATCACTGATCACAGTCCAATTCAACCCCATTGCCCCAATTTCTGTTTCAAGATTTGCCAGTTTTGAAGAGCAAGAGAGAAGGCAAGAGTGAAAGTGGAAATTTGTGATTTTCAACTCTGTAATTTTTATGTTTGTTATTATTAAAGATAAGTAAAAGGATAAGAAGCACAATAATTATCAATTATTATGGAATTGGTTCACCTGTTGATGTTTGGCTACTCTGTATACATAAAGGACATTTTGCTGTTGATTAATGAATGCGCTATGCTATCTTTTAAGAAGATGGACATAGCATGCTGGAAATAACACACACTTCACAGGTTAATTAAGTATGTGTGTTTGCATTTACACCGTTGATTCTATTTTTTTTCTTTTTTCCACCTGAAATAAATTGCAATTGAAGGCACAAAAATTCAAACATAGACTTTGCCTATAACATTTAGACAATGTGATAGGATAGGCAAGACAAGATGATGATGATGATGATAATTTTAGGTGAAAAACATCCCAGGTTAAGTGAGAAGAGTATTTAAGTATTTAGTTGGGTGTATGCAAAACCTTCCCAAACTTCAGACAAGGAAGATATTATAAGTACAATGATAATGCAACTACTTCGAGGGTGAATGGAACTGACTTAAAGTTTGAGGTTTAAAAATAATTGAACCTCTAAAATTGAAATCCTTCCCTCTAAAAACTGGAACAAGAAAGGGATGCCCTCTTTTACCACTTGTATTTAACATAGTTCTTAAAACTCTAGCCAGAGCATTTAGATGAAGGAAATTAAAGGGGTACAGATAGGAATAGAAGAACTCAGACTATCACTATTTGCCAATGAGATGATTCTATACCTGCAAGACACAAAAAATTCCACCAGAAAACTTCTAGATCTAATAAATGAATTCAGCAAAGTAGCAGGATATAAAAATCAACACCCATAAATCAAAGGCATTTCTGTATATCAGTGACAAATCCTCTAAAATGGAAACTAGGAAAATTACCCATTTATAATACCCTCAAAAAAATTTGGAATCAATGACAGAGGTGAAAGATCTCTACAATGAAAACTACAGAAAGCTAAAGAAAGAAATCCTTAGAAGATGGAAAGATCTCTCTTGTTCTTGAATAGGCAGAATTAATATTGTCAAAATGACCATATTATCAAAAGCACTATACAGATTTAATGCAATTCTGATCAAAATCCTAATGACATTCTTCACAGAAATAGAAAAAGCAGTCACAAAATTCATTTGGAAAAACAAGAGACCCAGAATAGCTAAAGCAATCCTTAGCAAGAGGAGTGAAGCAGGTGGCATCACTATACCAGATCTTAACCCATGCTACAGAGCAACAGTAACAAAAACAGTGTGGTATTGGCTCCAAAATAGACTTGTAGACCAATGGTACAGAATAGAGGACACAGAGACAAACCCACATGAATACAGTTATCTTATATATTACACAAAAGTGCCAAAACATATATTGGAGAAAAGATAGCCTATTCAACAAATGGTACTGGAAAAACTGAGAATCCATATGTTAAACTTCATACAATAATTACTTTGGGAGTTTGGATAGCATTGTATTCATGTCTGAATTTAAGAAAACATTTTTTCTTTTGTTCCTTTTTCTTTCTTCTCTTTCCTCTTCTCCCTTTATATTTTTCTTCTCCTTTTGCTCCTTCTTTTGGTTAAATCATTAACACCTGAATATTTGAGGCTGCTAAATTTTTAAAAGCTGATTTGAAAAAAATATAACTAGATTGCAAGTTCATTATTCAGTACTGATATTTGATAGTAATATCTGAACATTGCTAAAAAGATCTTTTAACAAATTATCCCTTATATTAGCTTTCTATTGCTGTTGTAACAAATTATCACATACCTAACAGCTTCAAACAACACTTAAAATATTATTTTATACTTCTGAGACTCAGAAGCTCAGTAAAGATCTTTGATGACAAAATTAAGCTGTCCTTTCTGGAGCCTCTAGTGTAAACACTGCTTCCTAACCCTTTGGTTGTTTGCAGAATTTTGTTCCTTGTTGTAACAGGACTTCCATGCCAGGTTCTGTTCTATTTATAAATTGAGTGCCCTCTTCCTCTGTTTTCACTCAGCAACCACAAATTAAGTGTTCACATCAAGCCTCTCTGATAGTTCTTAATTTATGTCATTTTTCTTTTAAGAAACCATGTGATTAGATTTCTAACCCTGCAGATAATTGTGGACTAATAATTTATCTCTCATTCCTCAATGTTTATTATACCTGCATAGTTCCTTTTTATTCAAGGTCCTTGGTTAGGACTTAGGGGAAGCTGTTATTCTGTGTACCACACCTCTGTTCTCTAATGTCAAGTAGTAGACTATATAGAAAATGCTTATTAACAAAGTTATAATGTGTCACCTAAAAATTTAGAGAAACCATATTTTAAAAGGAAAAAAGAATTATTTTAGTCAACTTTATAGTTTGGATAATACAATATTAAAGTAGAATTTATACATAAAACATAAAATTACCAAGAGATCGTTTACATGTTCTCATTTGTTAATAGTATATCTTTTAAATTTAATATGTATTTCCACTTATTAGAATGTATAAGTTTGACTAGGTATATTACAAGTTGCCATCTCTCAGGTTTTTTCAAATTAAATAAACATAAGTTAGAAATATTTTAGTAAACGTGATCATTTAAATTTGTTCAATATTAACATGCAATGGTCAGCAATTTTTACTGAGTTGTGGTATGAATACATACAAACATTTATTTTCTATATAATGCCATTGCATATATAACATTGTTCTAGTTATATAACTATATGGATGCACATAAATATATGTGCAAAAATATATGTGTATATCTGTATATATTTAGAGAGAGAATAACAATGATATTTATGCATACACATACACACTTGTAAATACATATAACTAATTCCAATAACATTTAATTTATCTATGTCAGTAATAACTAATTTTACAAGTGAAAGAGAAGTAGTAGTTTATGTGAGGTATAGAGTGACTCGCAGGTATACACACAAATTATTAACCAATTTTGGTATATTTTTGCCAATGAACAACAAAAATAATTAGTTTCAATTATATCATAAGAATATCTGAGTTAAGAGGACTTTCAGACCATGTGTAAACTAGCAATCCCTTCAAGGGAGTCATTAAATCTAAGAGAATGATTGGTTTAAGATCCTGAATACTTAATTATTTAAAGTATGCTATCTTTCTCCTGATTAGTTTATATTGCCATTAAGATCATCAGCATTTCTTACTACGCTTTTAAATGTTTGACTCCCATCACTTTATCATCCATAACTTCTCCTAAACAACTAACAGTCTGTAATTAAATTAATATCCAGAAAAAATTGACTGGTGATACATGGAGCTTATTACTGTGGTTTTAGGAATATGATCTATTACATGGTTCATTAGTTAAGGTTAAGAGAGAAAGAGAGTCATTGTACATAAAGTTAAAATTCATTTCAAATGTCTTCACTTCTCAGATGAAATACACACACACACACACACACACACACACACACACACACATGTCCACTACATTAAAATCATATTTGCAAGCATTTTGGTAAATAATAAATTAAAATGCAATTATTATGTTCCCTGGGTGTCAATGAAATAAATCTATATTAAAACAGATTTATTCAATGAGTAGAATATCATTGTATGTATCTTTTAATTTATTATTTCACTCACAATATATGACTATGTTTTTCCATGAACAATACTAAAAACCATCTGAAAGCAAATATTCTATTTGGATTCTATGTCCTAGGGATGAAAATCACAGTCACCTATATCCCTAGCCATGCAGTTTGAACTCTTATCTGATCCGTATAATGGATACTCATCTGAGTAATTTTCTGCTCTGATAAAATACAGGGATATTATAATTGTTACTCTTTTGCAGAGTGTATACTGTTTTTAATGAGTTTGGAAAATACCATATTTTTCTTTACTCTGGAAATGGAATAACCGTATGATTCAGCTATATTTGTTCTCTGTATTTATTCAAAAGAATTAAAATCAGTATATTATAGCAAGGCATGCATGCCCAAATTTATAGCAGCACAATTCATGATAATCACTTATGGAACTAGTCTAGGTGCTTGTCAGCAAGTAAATACATTTAAAAAATGTAGTGTATATACATAATAAAGTTTTATTCATCCACTAAGAAGAACAAAATTTTCTCATTTCCAAGAAAATGGATGAAACTGGGTTGTATCAGTCTCAAAAAGTTAAAGGTCATATATTTTCTTTCATATGTGGAAATTAAAGAGAAAAAAGAAAACTATAGAAAAAAAAATTAAAAATGACCCCAAGAAAATGAAAGGGTTTCCAGCAGACTAGAGGAAGGGGATCAGTAGGAGAGAAAGGGGATTAATTGTATCAGTAGGGATACAATTAATCAAATTCTGATATAAGCATCTATGAATATATCAAAATGCATTCTACTATTATGTACAATTTTATGCACCAATAAAACTTAATTTTTACATTGGAATATTAACCATGAAATCATGTGGTTTCTGCTAATTAGTTTATAAGTAAATTTCTAAGGTCCAAGTTACATATCACTTTAATTTTCATTGTTACAAAGATGACATAGATATGGGCTATTTATTTTATATTTGGTATTCATTAATGTTTCCACTTGATTATAAGTGCTTTTATAGTGCTCATTAATCTAACTACACATAAAATACATACACACATATATTTGTGTATATTATATGTGCAAAACTATAATTATATATAATTAAATACATTTATACATATAATATCTGGCATTTGCAAACATTATTCTAAGAATAGTAAAATCTATGAAATTTTTATTGAAATTAATTTATTATCAAACTGTACTTCTAGCTGGGTATGGTGGCACATGTATATAATTCTAGAAATTCAGGAGGCTGAGGCAGGAGGATTCCAAGTATAAAGCAGCCTCAGTAACTTAGTGAGGCCCTCAGAACTTAGTGTGATCCTGTTTAAAAAAATCATTGAGGTGTTGGAGTTCTGGCTCAATGATAGAAAGCTTGCCTAGCACTTGCAAGGCAATGGGTTTCATCCTCAGCACCACATAAAAATAAATAAGATAAAGGTGTTGTCTCCATCTACAACTAAAAATAAAAATTAAAAAAAAACACTGGGGACATAACTCATTAGTAAAGTACCCCCAGGCTAATTCCTCTGTACCCCCATGCCTCTAAAAACCGTATTTCTATATCTTTCTAAATTTTCATATCAAATAGTTTTTTCACTGATTGATATATTTTAAAACACTATAATCTCCATGTAAGAGAAAACTCTTATTAAATTAGCAGGAAAAGTGTGTATGTGTCTATATGTTTGTGTGTGTGTGTGTGTGTGTGTGTTTATTTTACCTCACAAAAGGAAGGGAGAATATAGTTTAGTTATATAAAGTATTATATCATCAAAGGCCATGTTTTATTTCATTTTGTCTAACATTTTCAGATCACTGGACTCATTCTCATTTAAGTTACTTTATTTTCAAAAGAGAATTATAGGGACTCTTAAGTATGATGTATTATGTTTTAATTATTTCAGGATAGGTTTCTCCATTTGATCAAGAATCAAGGGATTTACTTGTAGAAAAAACTAAAATTTCATTATAGTGTATTGTCTGTTTTCAAGTCAAGGAAAGTCTTTCAGAGAAGACTAATTACCAACTACTTCTCATATGTGCTACCAAGACATGTGCCATGTTTCCCTACTTGATAAAGTCACCAAAGTAAAGAACAACTAAGACTGACATAGAGATGTGATTCAAGCCTGAAGCTGGGAACAAAGTCCAACACCTTTTTGTTGTAGTACAATGAAGTTTGAACAGGGAACAAATAGAGTAGTAATTCTATCTAGGCAACTGATAATTGATTTTTCCTTCTTTAGAGAGATAAAACTATTAGCAAAATGAGTTAACTTTTTATCAAGTATTTTTTTTAAAGAAAATAAAGCTTGCAAAAGAAGACCTAGTCCGCATTACTATGTTTCTGTTAGTTTTAGGAATGTAAAATAGAATTCTTGCTCTTGATCTGACTGAATAGTTCCTAAGTTTACCTGTGTATTAATGCCAATTCAATTTTCCTATGTGCATTTGAAAATAACTCTGTGTTTATTTCATGGATAATCATAAAATGCAGTATTTTCATAATTTTAACCATAATTCTATTAAAATATAGTATTTTTTTGTTTCTGCTTGCTTTAAAGATCTAGTTTTTTATTCCTATTGATTTATTTTCTGTATCTAATTTCATAATGCCAGAAACATGATCTTGATAAGGTATTTCATGTATGTTCAAATTTCATATTCATTATACCTAAGATTCACTCTGGCAAAATCTTATTTTCCAAAACACTTTTTACATTTTTCCCTCAGATATAAGATACCTTCTCACTATACTGAAACTAAAAATTGATCTTATTCAAATAATTTTTTTAATCAACGTTTTGAAACTCTAGCCAGGGCTTAGTACTAGTACTAAAGGCAGATGTATTCAGTCAAGCATTTCAAAGTCTATGGATGTTAACATTCCAAAACATTTACTTGCTTATCCCTATGTAGCTTCTCAGATATGTGAAACTAAAGGCTCAATAGGATAAAAAGAATGCCAAAAGTATCATAATGTATAATGCAATAGGAATGAAACAGAAAACAAGAATCAATGATCAAAACAATAGTATATCATTTTTTCATAAATTTGTACTAGCTATAATATCAAAATGATATATTGTGAAATTTTTACATTATTTTGTTTGGAACCTTTGATTCTTTTTTCAAAAGAAGAGCCACCTCTTAAAAAATGTATTCTCAGTTAATGATCTTTGCATTATATTAATTTATAAGACCCTGATATTTAGATGTGATATTAGGTTTCTGAGGCAAAAAGAAAACTTTAAATAAATATGGTTGAAATATGTGTGTGTAAGAAAATAACTTTTGGCTGGGATTGTGGCTCAGTGGTAGAGTACTTGTTTCCCACATGTGAGGCACTGGGTTTGATCCTCAGCACCACATAAAAATAAATGAACAAACATACAAACAAAAAAGGTATTGTTTCCACCTACAACTAAAACAAAATTTTTTAAAAAAGAAAACAACTTCAGACACATCTCACTACTGTTATAAAACTTGAATTTTTATGAAATTGGGTGTGGCATATAACTTCTTTAGAGCACAGTTTTGTTTATGCAGTAGTATTAAATGCTAGACACTGTACTATCCCTATCCCTTTACTAACGCCAGTTCTCATAACTATCCCAACACCTGGTATCACTATTATCATCACCATCACCACCACCACCATCATCATCATCTCCATTGAAGGTAGAGAAACTGAGGACAGAGGGTTAAAAAATGGATGAGTTGGAACTCAAATCCTGAATGTCAAACTTTCAAAAACCTCGTACTCTAAATATAATTCTGTTACCTATGTACTTATAAACAAGGAATTTTAATGGCATGAGATTAGGTTTCCTTCCACCTTCAAGAGTCAACAAATGAGATACATTCAATCAATTGAAACAGAAGCCAGTTTAAAGATGGACATCAGAAAATATATCTCAATGACCAACATCCTAATAAAACATGAAATATTAGTTACAAATTTCAAGTTTTATGGATTCTTTATTAAAAATTAAAAATTTTAATTTTACAATTAAAATTTAAAATGTATATAAAATAACTCTTAAACCACAAGTTAATATTCAAGCAAACAAGAGTGAATTAGAATGGCACAATACAGGTCAAGGCTTTAAAAATAGACAAAGAGGGAAACAAATTGCTCTATAAACTCCAAGTTTTAAAGCATTATACTATTTAATGCCTCAAAGTTTCATCAATCTCTGAAACATAGTAGTTTCACTTTTAGTATCCAATGATTGAGAAAATGCAAAGTGTTGAAGGCTATTCCAACTTTAGCGATGCATTTTCATCAATCATAAAAAACATATGCATACATTTGAAAATTCATATCTATACAATGAAATTGTTCATCTGGTCAATAGGAATTTTTTTCCATATAGATTTATAGATTCCACAGGGTATTGTATTAATTATCTTTTAAAAATATTTATTTATTATTAGAATGGACATATACTACACATTGATTGCATAGAGGAAAAGATTATCCATTCCCCAAAAGCAAACATTTCATTTTCTCTATGAAGTGATCCATCTTCTGAGTGAATTTGAGAAAAGAAAGTGATATCATATGAAGTCCTTTCACCTTTTCATTTTTAGATGACCCCTCTTATAAGAGTTACATTCTGTCTGTACTTTGGCATATGATGGGCTGAATCTTATAGTTGTCCATCAGTGCAAATAGAATTTATGGATATATTTCTTTACAGCACAAAGGGTCAGCTCACTTGGTTATTCGTGTAACCCTACATTCTTATAGTCAGGTTTATTTATGATGTAGTAGTAGCTGATCTCTACTTTTTTGACATTTTACTTCCTTCACACTAAATGCTAAATTTTGGAAGATAAGTAGTATGGTATGTATTAGCCCTCATAAAAAAATGTAATTCAATATTTTAGTACTGTTAAGATACTTATTTCCAAATAACAAAAAATACATTAATACATTTATTAAATATTTTAAGGAATTATATGGATAAATGAATTAATGAGTGAATTAAATGAATGCATTAATATATATAAAACATATTAATAACTTATATATAAAATATGAAACTGAGACATAAGAATAATTGTTGATAAAGATTCATACAAATTTACTATTATAAACACAAAAGCTTTCAATATATATTTAAGGATAATATAAGTTTTAGGATTTATAATTTAGATATTACTGGAAATATTTTAGTATAATTGACCTGAACACCAGTCTACAATGTTTGATTAAATATCAATGTGTAATTATAGTCAAAATATTACATACCTGGAAATTTCTTTGCACATTTAATCAATTGATTTGAAAGAAATTAGCAAATAAACAAAGAATTTAGAGGAATGCTCTTCTAGTCCTTTTAAATTTGAATGCTCTATTTAAAAATTAAAGTTTAATTTTTTTGTTATATGGGTTACCATATGAATACCAATAGTATTCATCATGCATTTGCAATGAAAAAGTGCACTCTATGTCAAATAGTTTTTCAGAAGTTCCATCAGACAAGTATGCCACATTTCTCCATAGTTACTTTTCATGAGTAACTAAATTTAGTGTATTATAACAGACTTTTCATTAAGGTCCTTAATTTAACTTTTTAAGGCTTAAGTTGTGAGAAGCATGACAGCAAATGAAAGAAGGCTATTATATATTAGGCTGTTTTCTGAACAAAATTGTTGTTGCTAAGGGAACATTTCTTTCCTCATAGAACACACTATCAGGGCTCTGTTTGTACTAAGAAATACCTAAGACATTTTAGTTCTAATCCAAATTATTTAGAAATCAAAAGAATGTTCACATCTAAATTACGTACAATTAAAAATCAACATTATAATTTGGATAAATTTCTAAATTCACAAATAAATAATAAGTTTCATAAAACATTTGAATCTCATGGTTGGTTTTTCATTTTAACATAAAAAATCATAGTTATCACTTCATTCTTTCATTTTTATTTTCTTTACCTTTGTTTACTTTGTGAAACTTTAATATATTCTTTATGAACAGTAATTTTATGATTTTTAAACAATTTTAAAGTATAAATGGATACTATATTTTAGGGCTTACTTTTTAAAATTAAGAACATATAAATTTCTATTGTTTTACGTATTCAGTTTTAATTGCTACAGGATACTTTTTATTAAAATAGATCTTCTTTGTTCCTAGTCATAGCCACAAAACCTAGAAAAGTGTATAATAAATATATAATGATGTAAATGAGGGAACTGATCATCTGTTTTTTTTAGAATGTTTTATTTTTAAGAGCTATTTTTTTGTTAAACTTGTGATTGTGCAAATATTTAAAGAAAAAGACATTTCACTCCTTAGATATCAGCAAAATTTATGTAAAAACTTACAAAAACCTGAAAAACATTTTTTCCTTCTTAGAAGTTTTTCAAGAATACAAAACTCTTAAAATAATCCTATTGAGCAAAGTTATTTTCTGTATTATATTATATTTAAATATATAGGAAATGCCTATATACCTTCATAGCTACAAGATTTATTGTATTTTGTATGCAATGTAATTTATTTTTTTCTTTATCATTTTGTGGTCATGTATGGAAATTAGGTTCTTCATTTTCAAATTATGTCCAAGTTTCATGGTTATTCAGAGATATTAATTTGATCATTGCAGGTGTATTATCTCCCAGTATTTTAAGTGAATTATCTTCTTACATGAAATCCAAAGAAATATTAGACTTTCTTGAAGTATAATTAATAACAAGTAGAAAAAGAACCTAAGCATAGTGGTCCCATCTGGAGGAGTTTAATGCCTTCAGAGTGTGCTCAGTAATATTTTCTTCATTTTAACTCACATAATAAAGAGTTAATGTGCGTCATGGTAATTTAGCTCATGTCTGTAATCCCAGCAACTTGGGAGGCTGGGGCAGGAGGATTGCATATTTGAAGCCATCCTCAGTGACTTCATGAGGCCCTAAGCAACTTATCAAGATTCTATCTCAAGATAAAACTAGAAAAGACTGGGAATATAGCTCAGTGGTGCACTTGGATTCAATCCCCAGTAAATTAACAATAATAATAATAATAATAATAATAATAATAATAAACAAAATAAAGTGAACTGGGGATGTAGCTCAATGGTAGAGTGCCCCTTGGTTCAATCCCCATTACAGCTAAAAACAAACAAACAAAAAAAAAGAATTCATACCTTGAAGGCAAAATCGCAAATGAACTAGTTTAAATTACTTATTTAAGAAGACTAAATAGCTTTGGATTTTGTTTTGGTTAACCAGATGAAGGTTTGTATCCTTAATGCATTTCATGCTCAGTGTGGGTTAACACTATATATAAGTACAATAATCTAAGATTGAAGAAAAAGCAGCTTGCTTAGTTTAGTTTTTTTTTTTTAAGTATTACAGGTTTTTTTTCTTTTTCTTTTCCTTTCTTTTTCTTTTTTGTTTCAGGTTTGAGAAATATTAGGTTATGGTTCCAAAGTTTCTAGCAGTTTGATGATGCTTTAGTTCAAGTTGAAACACAATTGCTTTCTCAAGTGTTAAATTATATCATGTATCTGTTGTCCTTACAAATTATTCAACAAATAAATCAAAGACAAAATAGAATGAAACCTTATTGACCAGTTTGTGGTCTCCCATTTTCTGAAATCATACCTCATTTTCAGGGAAAATGAACAATTCAAGAGATATATTGTACAGAATAGTGACTCTTGTTAATAATAATATTTTAAATACTTGAAAATATGAAAAGATTGAATTTTTAGGGATTTTTGCTGCACAAAAAAAGAATGATAAATCTGTGAAATGTTATTTCATGTAGTTTCACTTTTACACTGGTATATATGCAAATAATATGTATAAGTTAAGTGGCTTGGTTTAGCCATTCTACAATGTGTATATGTCCAAAAAGATCTTTTTAGAAGGAAGAATGGACAATAGTGGTAGAGATCTGAAAAAAAAAAAAATGTTACTCTTCTATGGACTTGGCTGAAAGGGGACCAATCCAAGGATTGACAATATTGAAAAGTCCCCACATGTTTAGCCAAAGACTGAGTGTGTTATAGCTGTCATTTAAAAATAATTTTCAAAATAGATTTGTGATTCAATTTTTTATTCAATCATTTTCGTTTATATAATTAGATTCATTGAAACATAAGAACTGGTTTAAGCAGTCTCTAAATAATCAACAACTCAATTTATTAAGTCCAGCTCTAAGAATCGCCAATTGGTGACAGAGTTACAGTTTGAAGGCCAGCCATTCAGCATTACTTCAGGGAATACTGGTAAGGCTGACATCACACACTCTTTAACACCTCGAAACAACACAAAGCAGCTTCAAAGGTCAAAAAATAACCTACTACCACCTCTGTGACAATACTGCTCACCTAAATTCTTTCCTCAAATCCAATATAAGAGAGATCTTTTGCTTTATCCAGTGAGACTGTGTCCTCCCATTACAGGGATCCTATTCCTAGTGATTAAATTCCAAATCACATTTCTGGTATACTAGCATCTATTAATAATAATGGATTTTCAAAACCTTGCAAAACATTGAGTTTGCATTTCTGAATGAAAGATTATTGATTTTCAATTTTAAAAGTTATTTTTTATTTAGAAAGCACTATTTGTTTCTGTAACAGGGCGTATCAAATTAAAAAAAGAATATTATTAAGATAAAGGTCGTGAAAAATGTAAATGATGAGTCATCATGTTGGTCTGAGCTATCACAAGGTTAATTTATCTTTACGACTTCAAATTTTGTACTTTTTTTTTAAACCAGTGATGATATATTTTCTATTATGTAGAATATTTTATTTAAAAAGTGATTTATGGACCTGGTGTGGTGGCACATGCATGTAATCCTAGTGGCATGTAATCCTAGTGGATTGGGAGGCTGAGGCAGGAGGACCATAAGTTCAAAGCCAGCCTCAGCAACTTAGGCCCTAAGCAACTTATCAAGCGCTTGTCTCTAAATTAAAAAAAAAATGCATACATATACATAAAAGGGCTGGGGATGTGGCTCAGTGGTTCAGTACCCCTGTTTCAATCCTCAGTACCAAAAAATTATTGATGAAAAATCATAAAAATGAACCAACTGTATTAAACAACATGTTGAGACCAGTATCATCCAAAAGTATAGTAACAACATATTAAATGAAAACTATTTTAAAATTCTGAAATAAAAATACTCAAACAAGATATATCACTTGCTGTCAGAAAAGAAGTATCTTATATTATTAACCAATAAGTCTCAAGGAATAAAATTATCCTCTCAGAGAATCAAAGTGTGTGTTATGTGATATGCTTAGTAAATTGATTCATTCAAAAATATTATTTCATGTTGCATTTACATGTAGAATCACTATCATAGTGCCAATGGAGAATTTTATATGAACAAGCCAGAGTCTCATTTCCAGGGCACTGCAAAGTGAGCTTTCTTGATGTTTAAGTAAGTGGCATAAAAAGATAGCCTAATGGTTTTATTTGATGAAATAACCATTTGTGAACTTAAAAGAACATAAAATTGTTGGGTGAGAAATTACTCGGTTCTGGTGATAAAATAATAACTGATTTAAGCATTCTGAGGACAGCAATCAATGTGTTCTAAGTGTTTAGGAAGCAATGTAAGTAAGTCATAACCTGAACTTGTTCTAGAAATTTAGTTGAATTTCAGTGGGGGGAGACAGGTGAACATGCAGTTAGTAGTCCAGCCCTAAAAGAGTTGTCAGGACATTGTCTAAGTCATCTTCAGAACTACAGGCAAGTGAGGTTCCAGTGTAGACAAACAGCAGAGTTCAGAAGAGATTCTGCCTCTGTAGTGTTTCATGGCTTATTTCCTTATGAACAGGGTCATACTTTCTTTAAATGTAAACCCCTGTGTAGGTTATGCTTGGTGGCCAACCATTTTCAAAGTGCTTTAGTTCCTTGATAATGGTCACCTTCTCCCACTCATCTTACAGAAATATGGGTTTCTAAAGAGCTCAAGAGGTGAGCAGCAAAACCACATGCCTACAGCTCTTCCTGTCCAGAAGTTGAGGAGAGGCTTTGTCTTTTGTCACAGTGTTGTAGCATCACATTTTATCCCAGTTGAGTTATTACCTTATGTATCCTCTAACCAGGATTCCTTAAGAGCAGATTCAATGTCAGTTTTTTGTTTTGTTTTGTTTTGTTTTTCCTCATTCTGGACATAATTTGGGTCTAAAACCAATCATGGACTATTTTCAAATCCTCTGATTTTTCCCCACCCTAACTATATGAGAAAAAGTATTTCATGCCAAGAGTTCCTTTTCAAGACTTCCTGGCATTTCTTCTTTTGTTTGCACTTGGTTGTACAATTTTCTATAATCATTTTGTGCATTCTGTTGGATTTCAAACATATACTCTTTACAGAGTGGGAGATTGTCAAGAGGGAGATTGAATAGAAAGCTGGTGTAACACCACATGGGAAGGATAGAACAATAAATGTTTTTGCTGTTTGCAGGGTCAGTGAGCTCCCCCTCCATCATCACCACCAGAAGCTTTCAACAGGATTATTTCCAGCCCAATCTCTGGCCTTACTTCTAGAAACTGACCCATATTTATTATGAAATAGAGAATCGGGATTTTATACCTTATAATTTAAAATGAAACATAATAAATCATTCAACCATGCAATTTTTATGCTACTGAGTTTTCATAGAGTTAATTTGTGTATAGGCTTCTTGTAATTTAGGAAAAAAGATAAAACTCTACTGCAAAAGTTGCAGAGTGTAAATTATAACTTTGGAATAAAAGAGAGTATAATATTTTTTCCACATCGATTACTATGATGAATTTGAATTTCAATATTACACATAAATAATACTGAGTTAATATCTCATAGATATCATTATTGGGTCTCTCATCAACCAGGTAAATCTTACAGCTATTTAGTGTTGATGTCTATAATTTTTCCATATTGGTTAAGTGATATTTCAAGTGCATTAGTAATTTACAAATCCCTCTCCCATGTTTCTTGTTTAACATGCAAAGCATCTCTTTTGTGCATTAATAATTTATTAAAAAAACAAAATCACATTCACTGAATTGTACTGATTCACCAGAAATAACACAGCTCATACATGTTAAAACTGAGAATAATCCAGAATCTCACATTCATCCCAATGTTAGGCCACATAGGTCTTTTTTTTTTTTTTTGTATTTTTTGGTATATATAATGTTAGGTTTCATTTTGACTTTATTATAAAAGCTAGAATATAGTTTGCTGTAATTCATTCCCTGGTAATTCTCTTTTCCTTCCCCACCTCTGTCTCCTAATTCCCTTCCCTCTACTCTGCTGATCTTTCTGCTATTTACTTATAGTTCACATAGATTTTTTTAAGAAAAATAGTGCATAAGCCTAAAATATACACAGTTGGCTACATCAGCAGATATGGTTTCACTTGATTACTGTGTTCCTGAGACTTACCATTCCATCTGAATCACTTGATAAAGAGTCAAAAATATGTTTGGGGTACCAGTTAATGAGTGTAGGAAGATGGAGCTTAGTGGACTCTAGATGCAGGGGGATGGTGAAGGTTTAGTGAAACTGAACAATTTACATTAAGTGTGAGGTAGAACGAAAAAATGTCTTTGAAGGAGAAGGGATTCATTATGGTTGAAGGAGAGCTAATGCCAAGAAGATAACTATAAAACCTAGGGTTTCACCCAATAAATTATTCTATCACCATTCACTTCCAAGTTAAATATATTTGAAAATTATGGTTTACCTGATACTGTTTTTAATTATATTTCTAAGTTTAATGGAATTTCAAGAATGTTTCCTGTATCCATTCTGGATAAACGAGCTCTGTGCATGTATGCTTGACACAGAGCAAACACAGAGCTCTTATGGTTCATTTTTAAATACAGAGGCACAAGGCAAACACCTTCAGTGTACTTTTCCTTTGCTCACAGGCCTCATTTGTACACCATCTTCCATTTTTACTGTGCCAGGTGTAGACTCTTGATAACTATGTTCCCTTTGTAGAAATTCACAGTTCTGACCTTGCAGTCTTTTGCTAGGGAAGGGCTGCCACTGTCGGCAGCAGATTAATACCAGCTGAAATCTCCTTGCTTTTGATTAAGGTCCTGAGGTTAGAAAATGTAATTTGTACCCTAAAAGGCACTTTAGAGAGAATATGACAGCAATTAATCCTTTTCTTGTGGATGACAATGATAAAATGCCCCTTATTGTGCTCAATATCTTTGCTAATATTCTCAAAGGCAAATTTATTTTTCTTTGTGTTTACTTATAGATAAATATTTTCATAACTTCAAAAGGTTTAATTAAACTCTATTGAACATTTTTATAAAAATTAGGAATCATATCAATATTTTTACAGGAGTAATTTGCAATAACTAAAACAGGGTTTTAAAGAAAGAATTTGTGAAATATAATTCTATCTAGAAATGTAAAAGAATGGCAAGTTAACTTTTGCTGATCCAATATGCATTACAAATTTGGTAATTTCAAACATTTATAGTGAAGATCAAAGAAATCTCATAAAGTGAAGCCAATACTATATTTAAATTAGATTTATTAATTTCACCTTAATTTTTAAATTTAGCATGTGTATACCGTGTTGACTTCAGTTACCTACATTAGGCTCAGATCCCCTTAATTTTATGTAAGTGTATGTTATCTAAACTTAATCTATTACTTTATTTGTTATTGTATGGCCCCTGGTTTATGCCCAGAGAGGAACTCTGGGTATAAAATGAATAGCATATCACTATTTTCTATAATATAACTCTATTGTCAAGCAAAAGTAAATACTCAAAAATATATGTAGTTGGAAAATTTAATACAAGTATTAGACAAAGAAGAAAGTAGCACTAATGGTAGCATCTGTAAGTAATCCTGCACTGGATAAGGTATGGGTACTCATAGGACATAATGGGGGAAATCTCTTTAGATATATGTGACTTAAAATTTCTGTTGTACATTTTCTGGTTATAAATTTCTTGTGATTGTTAACCATCAAAGTTCTTATACCAAAGAAGGTATAAGGAATCATATTAAATATCAAAATGTTTAAAAGAAAGGATTTAGTTTACCACAAAAACCTGAATACATGACAGGGCTCTATCTTCTTGTTACTTTTGAATTGTATTATTTGGATTGTTCTATTTCTTACATTGTTATTGAATCATACATGAAGCATAAGTATTTGTGTCTTTTAATGTCTATGACCTGCTTAGAAAAATTAAAAATTATTATTAGTTGGATATATTTAAATGATTTGTTGAAAACTCCATTAATGTAGGAGAGCCATTTTACAACCCTGAAGATTATTACTTTAATCATCTACAATGTGGACTAAGGTAAACTAATGAAAAGTTCATAATTATTGATTTCATCAAAATTAATACCAAATAAAACCCCTAATGTTAAATATGTAATACAGAAAATGATTTATTGACACAGAATTAAGCAATGGTGATAAATTTGTAACTACATTTTTAGTTGATGATTTGAAGCACCATCTTTGATCTTTCAGAAAATCTACCAGTCTCGCCTCTGCTTTATCTTTAGATCATGCTTTTCTGAGAGTGCCCATGATTTGATCGCTAATCAGAAACAATTTTTCTTAAATTAGAAACTTTTGCACTGTTGAGAGTCTAGAATCTTCAAAAAAGCAAGTCATGTCATTTACTTTAACAATACAGTATGTTACATTATTTATATCTTGCCAAATTTTATTTCAGGCAGCATATAAAAACGAAGGCAGTGTGTTGAATAAACAGATTGGACATCTCTTTTGCTAGGTTACATAGTACAATAAGGCCATTTTCTACTTTACACATTATTTCAACCAACAGTATTGAAAAAATACAATAAATAGATTTTTATATAATAGTGATAAACTTTAATGTATGCACACAGGGAAATATTAAGATTAAAGTGTGTCATGAGATTGCTCACAAACACATATATTAAATAAAACAGCAAAAAGAGCACATGGAGAAAACAGTATCATTGTATTATGGTTAAGACAAACTTTCTTAGATTGATTAAATAGTGCATATTAAATCTCATCTTTTTAGAAGATATTCAGAAAATAGTTCACTGAGCTGAACAAAATACTTGTAACATATCTAATAAAATTTTGCTACATCTTATACATGCTGCAACTCATTAATGAAACAAATATTAAATAAATAGGTAAAAGATTTAAATATTTCACAAAGAAACATGTATGGATGTTAAAAATTCAAACAAGGGGCTGGGGATGTGACTCAGGCGGTAACGCACTCTCCTGGCATGTGTATGGCCCTGGGTTTGATCCTTAGCACCACATAAAAATAAAATAAAGATGTTGTGTCCACCGAAAACTGAAAAATAAATATTAAAAAAATTTCTCTCTCTTCTCTCTCTCTCTCTCTCTCTTTAAAAAAAATTCAAACAAATAGTTCAGCATCTTCAATCAACAAGTATGTGGGGGTATAAAACCACAATGAAATACTAATACAGGGGCATTAGTTTCCATTTATCAATTTTTGGTAGCATCTTTCAAGAGCTGACCATTTCCATACTCCTAAAAATATTTTTTCATGCCCTTCTTTCCAATCTTCCCATTCCTATCTGATTTCTGTGGGGACAGACTAGTTTTGCCCATTTCAATACTGTATTAATGAAATCAAGATGTACGGATGGACATTTTTGTGTCTTACTTTATTCAATTAACACAATATTTTGAGAGTCATACATGTTGTTACATGCATCACTATTTTTTTCCAGTTTTAGTGCTGAATGGAATTTGATTATATGAATACATAGCTTATTGATTATTTCTATTGATGGTCATTTGATTCCTTTCACTTTTGATATCATGAGTAAAAAAAATAAAAAATATGTTTTGTAAAAATATATTTTAATTACTCAATTAAATATATAAGAAGTTGCTGAATGATTAGATTAATGTATGCTTAACTTAGAAAATAACAAATAAGTTGTCCAAATGGTTTTATCATTTTACATTCCCATCAGCTATAGATAAGAGTACTGTTTGCTCCTCTTGATTGATAGTAAATTTATTAGCAATCTTTTAATTTTCTCCATTCCAATGCTTACATTGGTATTTTGTTTGGTTTTATTTGTCCATTTACATTATCATTAATAATGTTAGACACTTTTTCATTGTGATTGTTCCACATCCATACCTGTTTCTTTTTGAAATCTTTAAGGCTTTTACCTATTTTTTGAATTAATGAGTTGCCACACTTATAAGTTCGAGATAAAAGTTATTAGAAAAATTTTAGAAGAAGTTTATATAAACATATGAATCACCTATTTTCTGAATGATATTTCTAGAGAGACAAATTTGAACTGTACTATTTAACCAATCTAAAAATTTTTTGTATAGACTAAGATTATAAACATATTCTATATTTTCTTTTCTTAATTTTTTTTAATTATTTAGTTTTGGGGGGACACAAAGTTTTTATTTTATTTTTATGTGGTGCTGAGGATCGAACCCAGCACCCCTGCATGCCAGGCGAGCGCGCTACCACTTGAGCCACATCCTTAGCCCCATATTCTATATTTTCTTCTAATAATATTTGTTTTATTGTATCTTTTATATTATTTCTGTGATTAGTCTCACTAGATTTTTTTATTGTATGAATATGCAGTTATTCCAGCACCATTTGTGAAAAAGATAAATATTTTCTCATTGAATTATTTTATATACTCATCGAATATCATTATGTCATGTACATGTGGGTCTATTGCTGATCTCTGTACTTTTGGGGTTTTATTGTTGTTGTTGTTTTGTTTTGTTTTTTGGTTTTGGTAAGGGATTAAACCCAGGGGCGATTAACCACTGAGCCACAATCCCAGCCCATTTTTGTATTTAGAGACCAGGTTTTGCTGAGTTGCTTAGGGCCTCCCTAAATTGCTGAGGCTAGTTTGAACTTGTGAGATACCTGCCTCAGACTTCCAAGCTGCTAGGATTATAGGTTTTTGCCACCACACTGGGCTGTATTTAGTTTCTTTCTTTCTTTCTTTCTTTCTTTCTTTCTTTCTTTCTTTCTTTCTTTCTTTTTTCTTTTCTTTTATTTTCTTTTTCTTTTTTTTTAGTGATCTACTGTAGATTTTGTAGCTTTAAATTGGAAAATCTGGTATATTAAGTGTGAAACTCTGTTCATTTTATTGAAGATTGCTTAGCTATTATTTGTTCCTTGCTTTCACAAATATTTAAATCATTTTGTGAATTTCAGCTGAGATTTTTATTAGGATTCCATTATACATATAAAACAATTGTGGGAAGACATAACATCTCAATAATAACGTTTTGCTTTACAAATTTCATGGTACAAATTTTTTGTTTTCAGAGAATTTTCCATATATGTTAAAATATTTGGTCCTAAGTGTTGGGTTATCTTGATTCAATATAAATTGTATTTTTTAACTGTATAAATGATACTTCTCAAATTTTCTAGCTGTACTATTTATAATTACCACAAACAGGATACCAACAATTTCCTCTCAACAGCTGAATGATAAATAAACTTTAAAATGTTCACTTTCAGGTATTATCTAGCTAAACTAAAATAAAAAATATGCTGTTGTAAAACAAAATATTGGCTAACATGGATTGGATACAATGTTGGAAAATAGAAAATCAAGGTGAGTTTTGGCATGCTTGCAGTGTTCTATTCATTGATTTGAATGCTGTTTATATAGTTATGTTCAACTGATAAAAATCCATTGAATTCTTCATATGATCATAACATGTCCACATTTGCCTATCTGTATTTTACATATATCACCCTTTTTGCTTAACCAATTCCTTCTCTTTATCTTTTCATATATATGTAAAACATGTTCTTGTTTTTCCCATGTTAAAATGATCTCTGTTCTTCTCTAATTCTTTTTTCTTTTGTTTTATAATATACTTCTTTTTTAAAATATATTTTTAATACTTACTTTTTAGTTGTAACTGGACACAATATCTTTATTTTATTTATTTTTATGTGGTGCTGAGGATCGAACCCAGGGCCTCACATGTGCTAGACAAGTGCTCTACCACTGAGCTACGACACAGAATATTTGTACATACTTATGGAGTACATTGTGATAATTTGGTACATATATACAACATATAATGATCAAATCAGGGATCTCCTTAAACTATTATCATTTCTATGTTTTGAAAAACTTCCTCTTTTCTAATTCTTTATAAAACATGTAATAAATTATTATCAACTATGGTATCCTTACTTTGCCTCTTTGATTAAAGAGTTGTCTTTGTTACCTTCATCCTAATTGAGGCTTTAACCTACAGAGGTCTGGCTTACATACATACTATTTCTTTCAGTGTTTTCCTGAATTTACTGTTTGAAAATCCATGGTCACTTTTGTTTTTCTATCTGAATTCAATAAACATCAGAATATTTTTTTTCCTTTAGGAAATGCTCCCCTACATTGGCTTCTCTGTCAACACTGGAGCGCATACTGTCTTTTTGATGGACTCTTGAGGCAAGTCAAATTTAAAATGCTTGGGTATTCTCAGGTCCTCTTCTTCCCTATACTTTGATCCTCTCTCTAGATAATCTCATGCACCTTTAACTCATACTTCTATGCAAATGAATCTCTCCATGTGTATCTCCAGTTTTAGTTTTCACCCTTGAATTTCAGGATTCTATTATCTATATCTTACATAGTATTTCTAATATGTGCATACAATGTCTTACATAGTATTTCTAATATGTGCACATCTGTGCATACACCCATGCACACACATTTCAACTTGATTCAACTGCCCACATCTAGTTTTGGTTCAGAGTTCCCACCATCATCACAGAGCATTCATCATTAATTGACTAAGCCAAAAATCCTCTTTTGTCTTCATCCTTGAAGTCAACAGTGGCATAGGTAATAACACAAATGTAACCGTTAATAACTTCTCTGCACTTTGACCAATTAACACTGTCAGTGATAACATTTATTATGTTGATCCAATGTGACTTATTCCAAATTGATGCTAAGGTTGCTCATTAATATTAGCATATTTTTAGCCTTTACCTAGATTCTTCAATAAATGATGACTGACTGACAAATAATGGAGCAGAAGGAAAGATAATTCATCTGTTAGCTTTTTCTCTTCATGTGGAAAAAATAAATGAATTATATTACAGCATATGTTTTACTTTGTTGTGCATCACCTGGAATCCATAGTAGAGACTCAATTGTAAGCATACACACTACATGATCCTAAATGTGGTAATCAAATCTTGTATATGTGTGTCTGCATGTGTACATGTGCATGCATGACATAGAGCATAGATGACAAGTGTAAATGTCACAATTGGTTAGAATTATTTCTGATATGTAGTCAATTACTTTTGTAGTCAGTTACTTTTGGAAAGTGAAAAATTTTATCTGGAATTGTACTGACAACCTATTGAGAGTTTTAGTGGGGTGTATTTAATAAGGAAAATATATTTGGTAAGTGTTAATGTACATAGTTTAACAATAAATTGAATATATGAGACAATAAAAGGTATATGTCTTTTTACTCCTCTGTACTTTCTCAAGAATGTCCTCTTTTAAGCCAGATAATTTTCACTTAAACTGAAAGGAAAATCCAGCATAAAATTTAAAAACTTGTGCCATGAGAATGTTAGAGTAGATTTTTCTAGGTCAAGCCCTAAAATCTTATATCACAAAAATAAGATAACAAAGATCAATCAAAGAGCTAATATACAAGAAAAATAAGAATAAATTTAACTGAAGTTTTCTAACAGTTGAGAATAATATAATTAAAAACAAAAGCTAATTGTGAACTGAAACTTAATAAAAATTGGTCAACATTTAATGGGTAATAACAAATAATATATATTTACATTTTAATTTTAAAACATGAAGAGACTTATGAATATATATGAGACTTCCACACATAAATGCACATATATCACAAATTAAGATGAATTCCTCACCATTTTAAAGTTTATCTCTTGAAAATGGCATTATATTACAAGGAAAACTTTAGTAATACAAAGATCTATCTTGTTTTTAAAAATACAAGTACACATTATTTTTGAAATTCAGTGGCAGACGTATTTTGTAAAAACAGTAAATTACTGGAATTACTCAGAAATGCTGTTAATTTGTATTAGCTGTGATTAAATTGGCAGCAAGATGGAAGCATGAAAAGATGATAAAGACCACACTAGCAAATAAATAATCTGGTTCAGTAGGGGAGAAAATTAAATTAATCACTGGGAAGATAAAGAAAGAAGTTTCTTCTTCATAGCTTTAAGCCTTATTGGAAAATCAATGAAAGCCCTGCCGTGAACCCAGTGATTATATCCCAGTCCAATATGCATCAGTTGTTGTCTATCAAGGGCTAAGAAAATTGTGTACTTATACTCCTTTGTGCTCTCCTGACTGCTTAAAAACATATCAGACTTTGAGAATGGGAAAGAATGCTTAAATAAGAGATATGAGGAAGATTGGTTGGCCTAGTTGCCTAAAAAAAATCTTCTCTTCACCAATAATTTTAATTAAGTAAACCTGTACATCAAGTTATGAATATAGACCAATATTTGTGGACAACCATGAAAGACAAAATTACTATTTAAAAATATAAAAATATTTCTTCTATTTCTTTCTTCTATTTTTTTTTTGCTGGAATTTCAAGGACGATGTTGAATAAAAGTGGTGAAAGAGTGCATCCTTGTCTTGTTCCAGTTCTTAGAGGAAATGCTTTCAATTTTTCTTCATTTAGAATGATGACAATGTTTAGGTATATTCCTACTATCCCTAGTTTTTCTAGTGTTTTAAACATGAAGAAGTGCTATATTTTGTCATATATTTTGAATAACTGGAGACTGTTCTTTGAATCTATTGAGATGGTCATATGATTCTTGTCTTTTAAGTCTAGGGATGTGATGAACTACTTTTGTTGATTTCCATATGTTAAACCAACCTTGAATCCGTGGGATGAACCCATTTGATTGTGGTAAACTATATTTTTAATATGAATTTTCAGAATTTATAGAGAATTTTTGCATCTATGTTCATCAGTGATATTTGTCTGAAATTTTCTTTCTTTTGTGTGTCTTTTTTTGGTTTTGGTACCAGAGTGTTACGAGCCTTATAGAATTAGTCTGGAAGGGTTTCCTTCTTTTATATTTCAGGGTTCAATTTGAGAAGTATTGGTGTTAATTCTTCTTTGAGGTCTTGTAGAAGTTGGCTGAGAATTTGTCTGGTCCTGGAATCTTCTTAGTTAGTAGGTGTTTGATGGCATCTTCTATTTCATTGCTTGAGATTGACCTGCTTAAATTGTGTATGTCCTCCTGGTCAGTTTGGGTAAGTCATATGTCTTTAGAAATTTGTTGAAGTACAAATTTCTATTTTATTGGAGTATGAACTTTCAAAATAGTTTTTTATACATATAACTAAAAAATGGAAAAGAAGTGTGGCATAGAATGTAAAAAGAAAAATTATGAAATGAAATAAAAATGATCCTTAAATACAAATATTTAAGAACAGTCTCCAGTTATTCAAAATACAAATTAAAACATTAATGAGAAGATGGAATACAACATTGACATTATCTTCTATTGGTAAGACTGTCAAACAAAAAGTCCGGCATGTTTATGAAAAATGCTAAATTAGTGCAACCATATTGCAAGCAAGAAATTTGAAAATATACCTTGTTTTTTTAATACATGAAAGCAAAATGCATTTCAATTCATAGTATACATATAGTGTATACACAATATTTTGTGTCTCTGGCTGCACACAAAGTAGAGTCACACAATTTGTGTCTTCATACATATATTTAGGATAATAATGTCCATCTCATTCCACCATCTTTCCTACCCCCATTATCCCCTCCCTTCCTCTCCCTATCTAAAGTTCATCCATTCTCCCATGCCCCCCACCTCCATAATGGGTCAGCATCCTCATATCAGAGAAAACATTCAGCCTTTGGTTTTGGGGGATTGGCTTTCTTCATTTAGCATAATATCTTCAAACTCCATTCATTTACTTGCAAATGCCATGATTTTATTCTCTTTTAAAGCTGAGTAATATTTCATTGTGTATGTATACCACAGTTTTTTTTTAATCTATTCATCTATTGAAGAGCATCTAGGTTAGTTCCACAATTTAGCTAGGTTAGTTCCACAATAGCTAAATTTTGTGCTGCTACAAACCTTAATGTGTCTGTGAAACTGTAGTATGCTGTTTTTAAGTCCTTTGCATATAAACCAAGGAATGGGATAGGTGGGTCAAATGATTGTTCCATTCCAAGTTTTCCAAGGAATCTCAATACTGCTTTCCATATTGGTTGCATCAATTTGCAGTCTCACCAACCATGTATAAGTGTGCTTTTTTCCCCCACATCCTTGCCAAACTTATTGTTTTTTGTGTTCTTTTTGTTGTTCTTTAATAACTTTAATAACTATGTAATTTTCATGTAATAGATAGGGCAAAGGGGAGGGAGGGGGAGGGAATGGGCATGGGGGTATGAAAGAAAGTGGAATGAGATGGATATCACTACCATACATACATGTATGAAGAAATGAATGGTGTGACTCTATTTTGTGAACAACCAGAGATATGAAAAATTGTGCCCTATATGTGTAATATGAATTATAATGCATTCTGCTGTAATATATAACAAATTAAAATTTTTAAAAATGCCTTTGATTTTTTTTTGAGATTGCATTCAATCTAAACATTACTTCTAATACTATGGCCATTTTGACAATATTAATTTTTCAAAACCATAGATATCGGAGGGTTTTCCTTTTGCTAGTGTTGTCTTTTTCTTTTATCAATGTTCTGTAATTTTACTTGTATGGGTCTTGTAAATGTAATTGTTTTCCTGGTTTCTTTCTCGGAGGTTCATGATTTTCTCAGAGATTCATGATTTTGTATGCTTATATTATATCCTGTTAAGTTGCTGAATTTTTTTTATCAACTCTGCAAGTCTTCTAGTGGAGACTTTAGTGTCTTCTAAATTTAGCATCATATCATCTGCAAATTGAGATAATTTGATTTTTTCCATTCCTACATGTACCTATTGTCTTGCCTAATTGCTTCGGATAAAGTTCTGAGTATTATATTGAACAGAAGTGATAAAAGTGAACATTTTTGCCTTATCACTGATTTTAGAGGAATTTCAGTTTTTCCCTTATTTAGTATGATGTTGACTTTTTTTGTCATGCATAGTCTTTACTTTGTTGAGGAAGATTCAGAAGCAGATTTAACTGAGTTTATAGCTGTCAGTGCCTACATAAATAAAGCAGAAAATTCTCAAAAAAAAAAAAATAATGGTTTTGAAGGTCTTAGAATAACATGAAAAAAATTCTCAAAACCAATAGAAGAATATAGATAATAAAATTCAGAGCTGAAATTTATAAAATAGTGAATAAAAGAATAAAAAAAAGAAACTAAAATTTGTTGGAAAAATAAATAACATTAGAAAGCCCCATAGTTAAGCTAACTAAAAGGGGAAAGAGAAAAACCCAAATTAACACAATCATGGGGCTATTATAACAGACATGACTGAGGATTATTAGTAACTTTCTTGAAAACTTAAATTCCAATATCTTAGAAAATCTAGAAGTGGATAAATTTATAGAAAAGTGTAACCAACCAACTTTGAGCCAAGAGGATCTAGAAAATCTAAACAGATTAATAATGAGTAATGAGATTAGAACAATAATGCAAATACTTCAACCAAATAACAGCCCGGGAGCAGATGGATTCACAGCTAAATTTTTAAAAACTAAAAAAAATGGTTTGTTGTACACAGATGAGAATGTTGGCATTCTGTCTTTCAACAGTCTGATGACAGCTGTAGTGTTTCAGAGATCATTATTTATCTATGTAGAAAAATTCTTCCCATTCCTATTAAATTCTGCTTTTATTGCAAAAGTATTTTAAAGTTTGTCCTTTCTTCATATGAAATTACTAAGATAATCATGTAAAATGTACATACTTTTTAGCTAAAACCAGATTTTAGACTTTTTCTTGAGTCGGTTTTAGTATTCATTCAGTGTCTTTCTCAGATTTTTGATTGCTTTCTCTAATTTGCAGACATTAAATTTTTCATAGTACTTACTTATAATCATTTACTGTGTATAAGATTAATATCAATTTCCCTGATTTCAATCTCAATATTTGGAATTTGAGGGGTTTTGTGTTTTGGTTTATTTATTTATTTGTTTATTTTTGCCTTTTTCTTAAATTACTATAAGTAAATGTTTGTCAATTTATCTTTGAAAGGTAAATTTTGGTCTTATTTTTTGTATTGTTTTATATTCTTTTTTATTTATTTCCATTTAGTTGTTATTATTTTTATTGATTGATTATTTTTATTTATTTAAATTATTTGAAAAGATTTTATTTTATTTGTTATCTCAGTTTCCCAAGGTAGAAACTTGGCTAGTTTTTTTTTTTTTTTTCTATCGATTCTAATTAAAATTGGTAAAGACTATTAATATCTATTTGAGGCACAAACAGCAATGTAAATTATATACTTCATGTATAATGCATTTTTTATCCTGAGTGATAATTTTTAAATTATCTTAATTATTTTTAAAAAGTTGTTTTTTTCTGAAGCGGGACATAGTTATTAGAAGATAATGTAAACTAAGGGTACAAAATCTTTGGTTCAGGGTCCATAAAGAAGAAACAATCTTATAATTCCCTATTCACTGATTTATGACCCAAATAATGGAAGACAAGTATAAATAAATCAGTGAGGATACAGTAGAACGGGCACAGAAATCTGTTTTAACGTGGTCTCTAGAGGAATAGAAAAAAAAAAAAGATGTAAAATGAGAGGTTTGGGTAGTCAAAAACACGCTATTGTAAAATAAATGCCAGTATGATCCCGAGAAGCACGAAACTGTAACATAATTCTACTGAGTAAATTTTGAATAAAAAATTTGAGGAAGAAGAAAGAGCATCACAGAACAGATTCCATATAGGTTCCTATGCACTTCTCTATGACAAAGAGTATCTCATAACTGAGTCTCTCATCTCTTCCTGTCACCTGGCTTGTGAGTTCTCCATTCCAGTGCACTCACACTGTCATTCCACTCAGCTTCTCGTTTATTTTTCTCCTTTGGTAGCCATCTGTATCCTTCTTTGAATCTCCATACCTCTATGTAAAATGTCTCTCCACCCCTCCTCTTCTTTTACACTGTATTTCACATGTTACTAAACTACATAGAAAAAAAAAGAATGTTTATAAATAAAGCAAGTTTAATATATTTATCATATTGCTATACAATAACAATTTCTGAAAGTTTACCTATAGTTGACACTATTATCCCATCTTAGTCAATAAGAATGATGTTAAATGATGATGTAATCAAGATTACAAGAAATTACATACTTAGATCCTCTAGGTTTTTCCAATGCCAATGGCCACATCTAAACCATTATTTATACATTGCACTCAGTGCTCAAAATGTATCTGTGCATATTAGAGTATATTGGTTCTTAGACAAAGTTGTAAAACCTTCAAAATGAAGATGTAAGCATTTCTTTATACTGTCTCATGTGATCTAGAATGGTTGTGGACACCTATAAGCCCAGATATTGCAGAGGCTAAGGCATCACAAATTCAAGGCCAGTTTAGGCAACTTATCTAGACCTTCCCTCAAAATAAAATTAAAAGGGCTATGGATGTACCTCAGGGATAGAGCACTCACCTAAGCCCTAAACCCTGGATTTACTCTCCAGAATCACACACAAGAAAATTAATCTCAAGCATATCTTACTCACTTATTTTGAATTTATTATAATTTTCAACTAACATTGTGCATTTTATTTTCAATACATTATTTTGCATACATTTCACATTAAACCACACTTGGAAAATAATAAAATGTTTTAAATAGGATTTATTTAAAGAGAAGCAAAAGTGAGATTTGCTTGACAATATGAATATTAACAGAACTGAAGCATAATTCTTTTCAAAGACTACTGACAATATGTACCAAACACAGCAGGAAAATGAAACAACAATATTCATAGGAATGTGCATGACAGCATTAGATATGGAAATGAAAAAGATCAACAAGAATGCCATAAAGACATGTGGAATGTGCATCTGGAAATATACTGAGAGATTTTTTTAATAGTTTAACATCTATTCTAAAAATCAATTAGATTGTGCTAGACAGTCATTATATATATATATATATATATATATATATATATATATACACACACACACACACACACACACACACACACACACATTCAAAGAGTACAGTATTCCAGATAGTTTTGTTATTTTAGTGGAGTTTTTCTCCTTGTACACTGTTAACAAACTTTTGTAAAACTCTCAATTTCTTATTCCCAACGAAGGAATTAGATGGTGGCTATATGTAGAAATTTTCCAGAGAGGGGAAATTATATATCTTCAGTTGTAATATTACATTTTAATTCAAGAAAGTCATTTCACAAAGAGATATAAATGATTATTCACCTTAGAAAACAAACATTAGAAGAAATTTTTTATTAAATCTATCCACTAGCTATGAAAGGGATGCACAAAATATTAAATTTTGTGGAATACAATTAAAAGTTAAAGTGTTCTTTTTAATGTAAATACCCAGCTATCTAACCATTTGATAAAATGGCAACGTTTTCTCATTGAAATTCCCTGGAATCTTTGTAGACAATTAATTGGTAATATATGTGTGAACATATTTCTGTACACTATTATGTTCTATTGGATTATGTATCTTCTCTTTTACCATGTCTTACTCTTATTTAGATAGCTTAATGGTAAGTCATGAACTCGTGTTTTTTCAACCATATCTTTTTCAAGATTGCTTTAGTTATTTTAGGTCCTGCCTGTCAATGGAAATTTTAAAATCAGTTTGTCAATTTAAAGTAAAGTAAATATTAACCAGAAATTTAATATAGATTGTATTAAAATATACATTAATTCTGACAGATTGACATCTTATCAATATTAACTTTTAAATTCATAAATTTAGTACAACTCTCTAAAGTCATTACTTTATATTTGCAATGCTTTATAATTTTTCAGATATTCATATCTTCACATTTATTCCTGTATATTTACTTTCCTGGATGCTATTTTAAAGTGGAGTTATTATATTTTTTAAATATACATTTCTAGTGTTAAGTACTTTGAATTTTTATTTATACCTTGACATTTTTGCTCAATTCTCTTTATTAGAACACATATGCTCTTTTAAAGACTCCTTAAGATTTTCAATGAAAATAATGGTGTTATTTACAAATAAATAGAATGTAACTTTCTCCTGCTCCAACAACAACAACAAAAAATTGGTTTTGACCTTTGTTTGATTACTTTATTTTAACTGAATAGACTCACCACTGTAATGCTACATAAATATGGGAAGAGGAGGGTTTTTTCCTGTCACTATTCTTAAAATGGAAAGTGTTGAGTCTTTTACCCCTCAGAATGACATAAGCTTAGGTTTTATATAGATAGCATTTATTAACTGAGAAAGTTGCCCTTATGCATAGTTTATTGAAGATTTTTATCATTAACTGGTTTTGAAATTTTTTGACTATTCTTTCCACAACTACCTGGGTAATCAAATGTTTTTGCTTTCTTTTTCCATTTATTACTGATATGTATAGCATTTTCATTAATTATTAGGTTACCTTGAATTCTTCAAAAAACTTTTATTTTTTAAAGATGTATTTTCATTTCTTAATATAATTTCATTCCCTCAGTCCAAATTTTGTAATTTAGAATGAGGATTATCAGACTATTTCTTTCTCCATCTCTCTCTCTTTCTCACTTTGTCTCCCTTCCTTCTTTCTCTCTATCTTTTTTAATTCTTTGAAATATCTTTGGTAATACTGTCCTCTCAAAATCATGTGGAAGAACTTTGCTACTTTCTTTCTTGGAAGAGTATTTTTAGGATGAAATATTCTATAAATGTACACTAAATTCATTAAATCTATTGTGAAACTTAACTCTGATGTTTCCTTATTGGTTTTATTTTGTCAATAATCTATCTACTGGTTAATTGAGATTCCCTAATATTGTTGTATTGAGGCTGATCTCTTACTTTGTATCTAAATGTGCTTGTTTTATAAAGCTGGATGTTTTAAAAAACCAATGCATATAAATTCGTCATCATATCTTCTTGATGAATTGTGCCTTTCATTAAAGTCTGGTGACCTTCTTTCTCTTCTCTTACTATTTTAGTGCTAAAGCATACTTTGTCAGATATAACTTATTTTCTTTCAGACTGCAGTTGATTGGAATATTACTTTCCATCTAACCAATATTTTCATCAACACATCAAAATTTCTAAAACAGACCATTATATGAGACCACAAAAGAAGTTTTAACAAATTCAAAAAATGAAAATGTTTCCTACATCTTTTCTTATCTCAATGGAAATTATACAAACACAAGGAGATAGAAAAACACACTTTGTTCAACAAAAAAATCATTGAAGAGGTCAGAAAGGAAATTTTAAAATGTTTTAAATCAAACAAAAATGGAAAAAATGATTTTTTTAAAAGCACAAGTCCCAAGAGAATATAAACAGTTAAATGAAATTAGGAAAATAAGGAGGATATAAATAAAAAATTCAGCGAAAAAAAAATGGAAAAGAACCCATCAAAAATCATGGAGGAAAAAGAGGCCAAGAAATTAAGTAAAAAAAAATCAGTTGAAAACCTTATCCATAGATTAAATGGAAGAAATAATGTCGAAGATTTAAGAATGGCTTTTCAAAATATCACACTGAGATAAAAATAAAGAAATTATGTATCTCCTATTTCGTATTCCAAGTTTCTCTTTTGTGTTATTGTTATTATATGACTATGAAATTTTTATATTTACAATTTAATATCCTATCACATATTCATTTTAGTGGTTACTTTTGGCATTACAGCAATATATTACAGTCATGATTCATATTGTTTCAGTTCACATAAATATAAACACTGTGATCTCTGGGTTCCTTACCCACATTTTGTGTTATTTATATATTAAGTAACTGTGAAGCTATGCATTACATCTACAAACATAAAATCCCCACAAGTTGAATGTTGCAATTTTTACTTATACCATTATAGGACTTATAAAGAAATTATAGGGAAAGAATGGAGAGCATAAAATATTCCTTTGCATTTATTGTTATATTTACCATTACTGAAGTATTTTTTTTAATCTTCTGAATGACAGTGTTTTCAGGAGACATTGCTTCCTATCTTCCAGAAGAAATTTCCAAAAAAAATTTAGTAGGTCTACATGACATATTCTCTTTACAAGATGTCTTCATTTTGCCTCCATTTGTGTAGAATATATTTGTCAAATATAGAATGTGGATTGATAGTTCTACTTGTTTTCTTTGTGTGTATTTTCAGCTCATGATTTCTAATGAGATTTAAACCTTAATTGGATCACGTTTCTGTGTGTAGTGTAGTTTTTGTCTCAGTGCTTCCAAGATTAGATTTTTATTTTCAGTTTTCAGAAGTTTGTTTGTGACATGCCTCAGTGCAATCTACTTTTCTTGTGTACGGCCTGGTGTGTTTTAGTATCTTCAACCTGTACATGTCTCTCTTTTCTCATATTCAGGACATTAATGACTATTATTTCTCCAAAGATTCCCCCCCTCCTTCTAGAATTATAACTACAGTATTTATCATTGTTCTAATTTTCATTTGGCTCTTCTCAATTATTTGTATGTGTCAATTGAGGTTTCTTATTACCAAGTCAATTAAGAGTGTTATTATTTCAATTTTAAGAATCTTACTTGTTCTCTGTAAATGTATTCACTTTATTTCATTGCAGGCTGTTAGAATACTTGCTTTTAAAATCCTTGCACTCTTATTACAATAAAAGAATCATCTTGGGGATTAGTTCAGTTGATTTTCTTTTCTCCAGAATATTTCCTATTTTGTCTTTGTTCTTCATGTCTCTTAATCTTTGTGTTCTGTCCATTCTGAATGTAAATTTTGATTCCATTATCTTTATCTGACAATGGTTCTCTTTGTTTTAGCAGACATGGACTTACATAAAATCCTTGGCTAGAGTTTTTTTTTTTTTTTTTTTTTTTTTTTTTTTAAAAA
>NW_025999925.1:12909647-12930504 GCF_001458135.2 Marmota marmota marmota
TTTTTTTTTTTTTTTTTTTTTTTTTTTTTTTTTAACAAATTCTGCTTCTTGGGCAGCAGCTCCATTTCAGCTTTAAATTGTTGAACTTCTTTATGTCTTTTTCCCCTACATTTGCTTGTTTGAGACTTCAATCAGAGATTTGAGTAAATAGTTGAGAAATCTGATTTTTTCCCTTTCAAGATTCTTATGTTCTGTGGTCACAGTCCTGGCTTAAAATCTGGCTCTCCTGGCTAGAGAGACTCATATATTTTTTCAGTAATTTTTCCTATTGTCACATTATTTCCCTTCTTTAGCCCAAGCTTAACATCATGAATAAGAGATGTTTTATAATACTTTCCTCTTCCTCTCCTCCGAGTTTATTTGATCTATCTGCTTCAGTTTACTTTCCAGAGCCTTCAGGTAGGTTTTTGCATTTTTCCCTAGTCAGGGTTTCTGCATGAAGATGATAAAATAGGTCTTAACATAGTTACCACTGCAGCCATACCTCCATTTCTTCACCATATCACATAGTTGCAAACATCTAGAGTAATGTTGAACTTTGATTTTCAAGTTCATATTTATCATTTTAATAATTAATTTCTTATTTCTCCAAAATATTATCACCAATAAATGTAGAAAAACATAAAATAATATATGCCTACACTGGCATTTCATTCTCTACTTTCTCATTTTTGAGGAGCAACATTTACACTGAGATTTTTATGGTAAATTGTCCCTTCATGTTAGTACATTTTTGTATGACAGATGCTTGAATTTAATCCAGGTTTTGTTTTAAATTTATATTTTACAATATAATTGCTTTTATGCAAAGCAATATATTTTCTCCTACCTCAAAATTTTTTCTAGTAATATTTTCAGCTGACAGAAATAAATGATGGTGATGATGATCACTGCCTGGTATGAGTTCATGGGACTCTATACTGATGAATTTCTAGTAATGTAATATGGTATGATAAATAAATGAGGAAACTGAGGCATGGGAATGTTCACTTTCTTGTCCAAGGTCTCATTGTTGTTAAATATTAAATGACTACTGAAGACAGGAAATCTTTCTCTGAGATTGTATTCTCTTTTTACAATTACAATGCTTCTTAAAGTATTAAGGACCATCTTAATTCAAATTTTTGGGTGTGTCTTCTTTACTTTAAAAATAAAAAAGTTATATTTTTATTTTATAGCTCTAACAGCATTTAAAAAAATCACACATTTGTTTCATTCATCAGATTGGTAAAAACAACTCATTCCTCCATATCTGAGTTATGACACCTTAATTTCACTCCCAAAAATTAAATTAAAATTGTTAATTTATAATTTTAGAGTAGGACACAGAATTTGATAACTTCATCAGATTTAATTGCTGTCTTGAAGGTGCATAATATTGATTCATTGACCAGTGAAATGTTAATACATTCTCTTGTTTTTTGTTTCCTTTTAAATTTTTTGTAAACGGCAGGAGAGGAAATGAAAAGAAATAGACATTAAGAGCCTAGCAGATAACATGTCTGTTTTGAAGTACCATTGGTACTACAGCAAAATGATTTTTTAAAAAATTATATCACTGCCTTTCTTCATCTGTTTAACTTGAAGGTGCTGTGTGGCCTCTGGCTACATGGTTAGTGTCCAGATTTTCAGCACCCCTCACTGTGATAAAGAGGGGGAAAAATGAAAGGATTCATACATCTTAACTTTACATGATTAGAAAGAGAACCTTCAAAGATTTGGACAATGAATAATTTGCTTCCAGCAATCATCAAGCAATGGCAAGAATGAAGGTATTAATTTGTACTAGAAATGGAGGCTAAGAATTAACAGTTTCCTCATGGGTATTGGTACAATATGTACATGCAGAACTTTAAAAGAACTGCCTTTTTTAACAAAGTGCTTCTAGCAATACTTGCTTAGAAGATGATGTTGATGTTAATTTCTCTTTCCAGTAAGTGAGGTCTCTAGGATCATATACCATTGGGAAAATCTATGAACACATCATGGGAAATGGGTATTAGTCTTTTCTTTCTAATTTCTGTTTTAAGGCCAGCTTCCCTGGGTAAGGTGTTCAGTTATAGAATCCAGAGATCCTATTCATGCACTTACTTAGGAAACAGGCAGGCACTCAAAGTTACCTTCCCACTCTCATACACCTTACCCTCTCAACTCCAATGTGCATACCTACAGATCCTCTGCTTTTTTGTTTGACCAAAGTGGTCATACAACATGATTTAACATCCAAACATGATTTAACAAACTTTGTTTCCATTCTTAGAAGAAGGTTTTTTCATTTTATTTTGTTTGTTTTGGTAACTGTCCTCCCATTAAACATGCAGAAATAAATGACTCTCTGGATTTAAAGCTTTGCTTTCTCATGCAATGGAGGGAGGATAGCATCTTCAACAAATGGTGCTGGGAAAACTGGAAATCCATATGCAACAAAATGAAACTGAATCCCCTCCTCTCGCCATGCACAAAAGTTAACTCAAAGTGGATCAAGGAGCTTGATATCAAATCAGAGACTCTGTGTCTGATAGAAGAAAAAGTTGGCTCTGATCTACATATTGTAGGGTTGGGCTCCAAATTCCTTAATAGGACACCTATAGCACAAAAGTTGATAACAAGAATCAACAAATGGGACTTACTTAAACTGAAAAGTTTTCTCTCAGCAAGAGAAACAATAAAAGAGGTAAATAGGGAGCCTACATCATGGGAACAAATTTTTACTCCTCACACTTCAGATAGAGCCCTAATATCCAGAGTATACAAAGAACTCAAAAAATTAAACAATAAGAAAACAAATAACCCAATCAACAAATGGGCCAAGGACCTGAACAGACACTTCTCAGAGGAGGACATACAATCAATCAACAAGTACATGAAAAAATGCTCACCATCTCTAGCAGTCAGAGAAATGCAAATCAAAACCACCCTAAGATACCATCTCACTCCAGTAAGATTGGCAGCCATTATGAAGTCAAACAACAACAAGTGCTGGAGAGGATGTGGGGAAAAGGGTACTCTTGTACATTGCTGGTGGGACTGCAAACTGGTGCGGCCAATCTGGAAAGCAGTATGGAGATTCCTGGGAAAGCTGGGAATGGAACCACCATTTGACCCAGCTATTGCCCTTCTTGGACTATTCCCTGAAGACCTTAAAAGAGCTTACTATAGGGATACTGCTACATCGATGTTCATAGCAGCACAATTCACAGTTGCTAGACTGTGGAACCAACCCAGATGCCCTTCAATAGATGAATGGGTAAAAAAAATGTGGCATTTATACACCATGGAGTATTACTCTGCACTAAAAAATGACAAAATCATGGAATTTGCAGGGAAATGGATGGCATTAGAGCAGATTATGCTTAGTGAAGCTAGCCAATCCCTAAAAAACAAATACCAAATGTCTTCTTTGATATAATGAGAGCAACTAAGAACAGAGCAGGGAGGAAGAGCAGGAAGAAAAGATTAACATTAAACAGATACATGAGGTAGGAGGGAAAGGGAGAGAAAAGGGAAATTGCACGGTAATGGAGGGAGACCCTCATTGTTATACAAAATTACATATAAGAGGTTGTGAGGGGAATGGGAAAATAAACAAGGAGAGAAATAAATTACAGTGGATGGGGTAGAGAGAGAAGATGGGAGGGGAGGGAGGAGGGATAGTAGAGGATAGGAAAGGTAGCAGAATACAACAGTTACTAGTATGGCATTATGTAAAAATGTGGATGTGTAACCGATGTGATTCTGCAATCTGTATTTGGGGTAAAATTGGGAGTTCATAACCAACTCGAATCTAATGTATGAAATATGATATGTCAAGAGCTTTATAATGTTTTGAACAACCAATACAAAAATAAATAAAAAAAAATAAAAAATAAAAAAAAGTTTTTCTTTCTACCGAAAGGAGATATTTTCTTACTATCTGCACCAAAGGAAGTCTTGAAAAGAATTTTGTTATGGTTATTTGTGAAGTATTACAACTTGACAGCAGATTCAGTATTATGGAAAACAAATCTTGCTAATAAAGGTGAAAATACTCATGTAAGTATAATCTCTTGCTAAAAGTACATGTATATTACAAGGAACAGAAACTATTGTGATACATGTTTCAGACCTAGTTTTTCATATACCATATATATATTAATTTTATCTTTTTTTCCCCAGTTGAACTTCTTTACACTAAATTTCTGGAATATTTGTGTTTAATAATGTACTAATGGAAACAAGGGACTTAAAATGAGTAAATAAATATAGCATGATCAGCATTTTAATTCTTTATCATTTAAGACATTCAATACATTTTTAAATCCAATTTGTCCTTTCATATAAAGAACAAGATACATGAAAGATGGTTACAGAAGCAAGATAAGTGCGAGATTTCAGATTAAGATAATTCTAGTATCATGTAGAAAATTTAACTCCTATTAAGTTAATAATAACCCTATTTTCCATTTTTGTTATAAATTGAAATGAAGCTCAAAAGGATACAGATTTTCAAAAAACACTTTTGTTCTTGTACAGTCACATCAAACCTGTGCTGTATACTTCACAAGTGATTCAAAGATCTGCATCTACATCTTCCTGAACCTGAGAACAGTTCCACATCAAACATGACCTGACCTCACAGCTCTCTCATTGTGAGAGCTATATGAGCACTCCTCATCTTGGACTCATGCCTTACATACAATGCTTCATTTTCTGAGCATATTAAAGTTTTTAATTTTCTTCTTTCATTTGGAATTTTATTCACATAAATTCTCCCAGGTTACTCTGTTCTTTTGGTCTAATGATCCACTCATGAAAAATGTGTTACATTGACAAGAAAAATTGATTCTTCTTGCCATATTTTGCTTTGATTGTCACACAATAAAATTATTTTATGGAACAAGGAAGAGTCATTAAATTTTATGCAAAATCTGTGGTATGTCTTGTATCTTGCAAAGTTCCTAGCATGAGCACTCAAAACTCAGAAACTAAGTTAGTTTGAATGAATGGATGATTTTTGCTTTTTATAGTTCAGTGAATCATTATCCATTTTGGAATTTCTTATTTTATTCTATTAAGAAGAAAAAAAAAGACAGAGGAGCAAATTTGAAAGATCAGAAAACTGAGAATTCATTTCAGGGCATATTAAGTGACACTGATTAGAAACCAAAAATGTGGGTGGGAATACTATCTATTTTGATTTAGCTAAAGTAAAAATCTATTTCTTAAAAATTTCTGTAAAGATTTCTACCAGTCAGCATGAAAACAAAAAGAAATTTAATATTTCAGGTGATTGATTAGTGTATAGATCCCTAATTATGCTACATTTGAAAGGACTGAAAATTAATTAATTACTTGCATAGAATTCTAGGCCGTATTAGGTAATCACAGGTGTCAGGGTCCTCTCTCTGTTTAATAAATTGACATAGTAGAACTCATCAGAAGTAAAAAAAAAGCCTTCAAAAGAACTTTCTAGGAGGTAAATACAAAAGTACTTTTGCTTAGTTACTAAATATGTACATTTGTACACTATTATATGTATAGATGTAGGTACACATATAAATACACGTACCTATGTCTGCCGTATTTCAATTTTTATCTACTAAACAAATATTAAAACACTTAAAATACCAGTTGTCAAGGGAAAACAATCTCTTTCAGATACTGAAAAGAAATGGGTCAGTATGCTATATGTAATTTTTAGAAGCCATGCATTTGACTCTATTCAATGTTCCATGATTAATTCAATAATAAATAATAATTCAATATTCAACAATTCTAAAATCTTATATGTATACCAGATGTTTACTAATTTACTATTGATATTGAAAAGAATTAAAAGTAGGAGCAAACCTACTAAATAGAATAAAACATTTAAATTACCACCTATATCATGTAATATTATGCATAAATTAATTATTATGCTTTTCAAAGTTATTTGATGGTTTAGAAAAATTTTTACAATGGAGTTAATATAAAATGTAAATACATATATCCTATTTTTAAAAAAATGTAGGATAATTTACAAGACATATAAGTGTATATTGATTTTTTCTACAATGATTACGTAAATGGATCATTGGGGAGGTAGATGTGTGTGTGTGTGTGTGTGTGTGCATGTGTGAGAGAGATTGGAAGGATAATTAAAACAAAATATGATATCACTCATGCTTACATATGGTGAATGCAAGTATGGAGATCATCTATTTTCTTATTTTCACTTTTCTGTAATTTATAATGAGCATATGTGAATTTAATAAGCAGAAAATACAAATGAACTTAGTTTTATAAAGATGTGAGTAGAAGCCTAAACATTTCAACCAGTCTTTTAAAGATAAGAAAAATTTGTTTGGTTTCCTAAAAACCATCTGATACAAACAGAAATCCTGGATCAGCTTCAAGAAGCCACACCTTAATATTAGTTCTTGATAATAAATTCAAATGTCTTAATACCTTTGAAGTTTATTATCCATTCTCCTCTGACATCACAATCATCTACCACTTTTTATGTGGGGGCAGATACTCTAGATTGGTCACAGGGGCTCTTTATCATTGAGCTACATCTTCAACCCTTTATTTTTATTTTTTTATTTTATTTATTTTTGGGATAGGGTATCACTTAGTTGCTTAGGGCTTTGCTAAGTTGCTGAGGCTTTCTGAAACTCTTCTGCAGTCGTTGGGAATACTGATATGCACTACTGTGCCCAGCCCTCCATCTAACACTTTTGACACTATTTGAGCAACCATCTGGTTCAAATGAGCCAATGTTTAAAAATGTATGGTGGCAAAAATAAAGAATAAAATTCATCTAAATATTTAATTTTATATTACTCAGTACCACATATTTTCAATTCTTTCCAATTTGAAAAAGACAGAAATATTAAGAAAGCCTCAGTGAAAATTACTGTTTTCCAGATTGTATATGAATATATATTTTAGCATATTAAATATAAATACACACTCCAGAACACTAGCATAAATATAAATGCAAATTAGGGTGTACATTACATACTTCTTACAAAATGGCAAATTTTAATGATCATAATGCTTAGAAATATAGTTGCTCAAATTCAAAGTAAGGTAGTTTCTCATCATAAAAATTACCTTTATAAAAGTATACTTTTCAAAAAACTACTTTTTTTTGTACTTGATATACATTGATTGTGTGTTTTGTGCTTTGCATACTAATCTAAATTCTGAAAATAAATTCTGCAAAAAGAAGAAAATTTTACAGATTGTATTAATAACTATATTTATCTATCTAATATATTACAAAATTTAATTTTCATGTATCAGTATATAAATTTAATCTGGCAGCGCATGGTATCCTTTAAATAAAATATTTAAAAATATAAATATTTAATATATTTTTAAATAAACCAAGCTTTTTTTCTGTGTAATTAAACCAAAAAAAATATATGCATGGTTCTATCTGCTTGATGAAGGAAATGACTATACTGCTCTATTTACACTAACTGTGAAGATACTATGCTAGGTGGAGTTCAATAGCACTTGAATTTAATCAAGCCTAGGAGTCTGATAAGTTCTCTTTTCTTTTATCTTTTTTTTTTCCTTGCAGAACATGACCATTCATCTTGTTGTCTTTCTTTCTTTTTCTTTTTCTTTTTCTTTTTAATTTTCCATTTTGGTTTTCATGGTCTACCTTCCTGATAAATAACATGCCTAGCATCTTGAATACCTGTCCACCAGTGTTTTTATTTGTTTCCAGTTAGTATAAAAAAGAAATTTCATTGCTATGGTGTTTTTCTCAGTTGTTATATGATATCTTTATTAATTTGCTCTTTACCATTGACTATATTTAACGGCTTTGAAAAATTCCCATAGGTTGTGTCTATTTGAAGCCACAAAGATTTATTTTTAGCTTGTTCGTAGTACACAGTCAAGAATATCAATGATAAGATTCTAAGTAGGCCAAATAGCTTTGGTAGAATGTGATGATTGGGTTTTATTATTTGTTTTGGAGTAAAATTATGTATGTATGTGTGTGTGTATATATATATATATATATATATATATATATATATGATATTATATATATAATATCTTTTATGTGTAAAGAAACATTGTGTGAAGCAATAAAAAATCAATTGAGAAAAACAGTTTGCACAGAGAATTTATTTTTAAGTTTATTCTTATTTATATTTTTTGAATGTTCAGAGACTTACACTGCCTTTAATAAAGACAAAATTAAAGTGAGTACAGCAGAAAATCTATAAATTAAGTTGCTAATTGTTAATTATATGAGTAAACTTTGCCCATGTAATGACCATTTACTTTATTAAATTTGTCTCAAAAGCAACCAATCTTCTCAGAACAATAAGTAAGACTATACAAATAAAAAGAGATTCCTAGAATGAACTATACATTGAATTTAGTCAAGATATTGATTCAGATATTCAGATTGCCTGATATACTCTAAATGAATTTTTTTAAATGACTGAGAAATATGTTCACGTATGCTACTTAAGAAAGTTTGTAAATTCTTTGTGCTTTTATAAATCTCAAGATTCCATACTCTTGACAACAAAAGTATCCCTTACCTCTTCATATAATGCTTTAATCACATTATTCTTAAATAATAAAAAGTTGTGCTTTAAAATTCCAAATAAAAATATTGCTTTGTAAATTTATTTATCTTTGTTTTAAATATTGAACACAAAATCCTTGGAACACTGAAATACCCTTGAACTGCAACTTATTACTACACAACTAATAATGTATCCCTTTATGCACAAGCATTGTCGTGTGGTCTTAGTATAGCAGATTGTAAAATTGTTGCTGTTTTCACTGAAACTTAGAAATACTTGAAAATAGTTTATTTAATCCTATACCGGGCAGTTCCTCTACAAAAGAATAGGCATATAATTCATAAATAAATAAACACAGTTTTATAAAAATATAATGCAAGGTAAATTTTTGATGAACAGTATTTTTTTTTTTGGTTGGATGACTGTATTGTCTTTTCAGCTATACATTTTAAGTAGTGACCCAAAGTAAGATGTGCTTACAATATTGAATTAAAACAAATGCGAGGAATCTTTCCATCTTAATCTCTACCTTATCAAAACTGTGCCAGATTCAATAAAGAGGAAAAGGGTAATCTGTGGTGCATTTCCTAGATTTAGAGAACTGAGAGGTGATGGGAAAAAAGATAACTTACAACCAGGAAAAATCACAGACAGTAATATGATTAAAAACATGCAGTAAAGATAATAGTTAAAAATGGGTTTGAGCTTATATGAAAGATAAAAGAACAATATGAGCAGTTCACAAAGCTAAATTTGAGGCTGAAAATATTGAATTATTTTAAGTTAAAGAGAAACTATTTTTGGGTCAAGATATTTTATCTTAATTTCAGAAAAACAAAAATAGTTTTATTTCTTTAGATTCATAAGCATTCTTTAGATGAATAATGTTTTAGGTAATTTGACATAATACTTTTATCAATTATACATTTTAAAGCAGATAACCATTTACTGGAAAATGTAAGCAATATTTTACCAAAATAATATTGTATAATATAAATTCATTAAATTTTGACAACATTTTGAAATCTGAGTTAGTGATTTTATTTTATTTTTCATCTTTAAATTTAGTTTTTCTGGTCACTTTCATGTAAATCCATGCTAAATTGAAAAAAAATATTATTAAAACAACACCTCTTCTCTATAAATGTAACATACATTCCAGGGATATGCAACTATATGAATTTAAGACAAATACACACAAACACACGAACACACTATATATACTATATAGATCAACACTGTATACCTTGTACATATACACCAATATCTATGAACATACCATATAGAATACACACACATGAAATAAGTGAATATATGTATACACACAAAAATCTGTATAAATAAGGGCTGTGGATGTAGCTCAACGGTAGAGCACTTGCCTGGCATGTGTGAGGCACTGAGTTCAATCCTCAGCAGCATATATATATATAAATAAATAAATAAAATAGAAGTATTGTTTCTATCTATAACTAAAAAAAGTTAGATAAATAAGTAAATATATAGATGTCATTTGTTCTGCAACAGATTTTAGTAGCATATGTTGAAAAATACTTACTTCTTTATATAATAGAATAAAAAAGTTGGCACAAGTTTTAGTAGCATGAGTGACAACCTAAGCAGAGATTGCTCATCAAATGCATAATAGAAGTAAACTGAACAAGAGAAATGGAAAGTTCACAAAAAAGGATATATAATTAAAACTGTCTTACAAATAAAATTCCCATTTGGTTTCAATGTGAATCGTGTCCATTTTCAATGAAAAAACAAGAATTTTACATGAAATGATACCAAAACTATACAGAGAAACCAATATCTTGGATGAAAATAGATGCAAAAAATGTTTAATAATCATAAGCAAACTACATACAAAAACACATTAAAAAGATAATGCATCATGATCAAGATGGTTTCATCCCAGTGGTGAAAGGATGGAAATCAATAAATGTAATTCACCACATAAATAGACTTACAGGCAAGAATCACATGATTATATCAATAGCTGCAAAGGTGTTTGACAAAGTACGGCACCCATTCATGTTTAAAACACTAGAAAAACTAGGGATATAAGAAACTTACCTCAACATTGTAAAGGCTATATATGACAAACCCAAGGCCAACATTATTCTGAATTGAAAAAAAAAATTTAAAGCATTTTCTCTGAAAACAGGAACAAGATAAGGATGCCCTCTTTCACCATTCCTATTCAACATAGTCCTTGGAACTCTAGCCAGTTGGCAAGAGACAGATATTGAAGGGATACAAATAGGCAAAGAGAGCTCAAGTTATCTATTTGCTGATGACATGATCTTTTATTGAGAACACTCAAAAAAACTCCACCAGAACACATTTAGAGCTAATAAATGAATTCAGCAAAGTAGTAGGATACAGGATCTATACCCATAAATCAATCACGTTCAGCAGATGATTATGGTGAAAAAGAAATTAGGAAAACGAACCCATTCACAATAGCCTCGAAAACAGAGGATTAATCCATTTGACCGTTAATAATTTGAGTGAACTATAAGGTGGTAACCATAGGCAAGTGAGTGTAGCTGCAGGATATAGGCCACTGGGGGTATTGCTTTCTCCAGGATTCCAAGCTGCCATGAGCTAAGCAGCTTTCCTCTGGCTGGCCCTCCAACAAAACATTCTGTCTCAAGTCTGGCCCAAAGCAACAAAGTCAGCTGGCCAAGTGCTGAAACCTCTGTACTTGTGAACCCAAATAAACCTTTCTTCCTCTAAGTTATTCTTTTCTCGTGTTTTGTTCACAGTAATAACAAACTGACTAAGACAGGGTTGATACTTTAATCTTCACTGTAGCTCTGGATTTCATGTATACATGTAAGAACTAAAGCAGCATATTGTCTAGTGAGTTAGCAGTTTAACCATTAATTTAGGTAGGAAAAAAAAAATGTAAATATTCCTATAAAATAAAACAAGAAATCTGATTTCCAGAAAGGTTTAAGTCGTTGATAGTAGTGTCTATTCAAATAGCTTACTTTCTTCAATGGATATATTTATAAGGCAATAAAAATAAGAACATGAATGTTCCTGAAGAAGGAAAATAGATAACAGATGAGCCTGGGATTTGATGAGGCTTATCAAATATTCAGAAGAGAAGATGTTTTTTAATTATATAGTTTTTGTGTATACTAATTGATAAATTGTTAAAAATATAGATTCCAGAGGACTAGGAACAAGCACAAATTTCTCATAAAATAATGTCTGTTCAATTGTTAATGATTGGAAAATAGTTCAGAAAGTATCCCTTTTAAACCTAATATTACAGGACAGTTCTTCAGGTAACTATGGATTGACTCATTTCTACACTCTTATTTGTTTTTCTGGTTTTTAAGAATAACTGCAGGATGTGCTGGGAATGCAAATTCTTGAATTTGAAAAGAATTGCCTGAAATATTCGAGACTCATTCCTCTCCCTCCTAGGGCATGGGACATCTTGAATTGCAAAAGAACTGCCCAGGACAGTACAGGCTTTGTTCCACTCTTGCCTGAAAGAAGTATGACTTTTGAAGCTTCGCCCAATAAGTTACAATCCTCCGAATTGGGGTACTTTCAGGTTTCCTTAGTAGTGCAAGTACTATAGATGTTGTCAGACTGTCAACCCTGGTCAGCTTTATGAATCTTGGAGGTCGAATTCATATGAGTTCTTGATATCTTTTGCTGCTTGCTGCCTCTGCAATTAGTAAATCTACTTCATGTAATTTGTACATACGTGTGTGCTCCTTCTCACTGTACTCAGTGCAGAGTGAACCTGCTCCTCAAATACGTGATTTGCGATATTTTTCAAAAAATAGTAATCTCAAGGGCTGGGGATGTGGCTCAAGCGGTAGCGTGCTTGCCTGGCATGCGCGGGGTGCTGGTTTCTATCCTCAGGACCACATACAAATAAAATAAAGATGTTGTGTCCACCGAAAACTAAAAAATAAATATTAAAAAATTCTCTCTCTCTTAAAAAAATAGTAATCTCAAAAACTTTTTGCCTTTTCTTCTCTACTATTAATAATTTTATGTAAAAAAAATAATCTCTAAAACTTCATGTAAAAATACAAATCAAATAAGCTACTAAGCTCAAACATTTAAATAATACTGGAAAAAAAGGTAAATCAAGGGCAAAATTATCTATGAGGCAAAAAATACACTAAAAGCCCAAATTATTACCTTTAAAAGTTTCTCAAAATCACTATTATTTAATTTAATTATTTCTAGCTTGGCCTTTATATGTTATCTTTATGTATGTTTCTACTAGAGTTGCTTTTAAAATATTTGGATTATTTCTATTTCTACTTAACAAAATAAAGGGAGCCCAAGACCATACCACAAGTTTAATGTCACTCATCTTATAGTCTCCAACTTTTTGTTATTTCATCTTTTTCTCAGATTGTGTACATATTACATATACAAACATGTACATACATAAATACATACATACATATGTATGTCCAGAGGGAAAAAATAGCTCTGCTCCTTGCTAGGTTGCTGACTCGGATACTTTCAAGAAAAGGAAAATGGTTCTGCTGCTGGTGAAAGGCCTGTAATCCTACCTTTATAATGAGAAGTACCAGGTAATCCATGTAATCTGAACCATTTACAACCCCATCTGAGAGCTGAGGACAAATCTGAAGGATGGAATCTATTGAGCTCTCTTAGTTGAGTAGACCTGGTGCACTTTTGTTTTTGGAGACAGAGGTGGACACAGAAGAAAAGTTTCTATAGGAGGAAATAGAGAGAAACTGAGGAAGGAGATTTTCTAGGGGCAGGAAAAACTTGGTTTATTTCAGGAGTTGTATCTAATGAGACCTTCTTTCTCTTTTAAGATATTTTTAATGTACTTTCCTTTTTCTAATTTCCTTTCTTGCTTTTTGCATTCCACAGTTCTTATCATCTTTAACATAGTATTTAATGTGCTCATTCATACTTTTAAGTTGTTAGTCTTTCCCAATATAATGTTATTTCTAGGAGAAAAGACTGTATTTATGATTTATTGAGAGCCATTTTTCCAATGCCTAGAACACTGTCTGCCACATTGTCATATTTACTTATTAATATTTACTGCATGTTTAAATGAGTAAACAGTTCAGATTTTGCTAAATAAATGTTAGAAACTTACACAGGGTTACAAGATAAAATACAGGACAGCCAAGTACTTTTGAATTTTAAAGAAAACAGAAAATATATTTTGAGCCTTAAATATGTTCAAATTTACATAGGAAATACTAATATTAAAACATTACCTCTGAAAATAAAATTTAACTGAAAATCTTATATTTTTGTTCAGTTTATGTTACAACCTTACATTATTATCAGTGGCAAAATAAATACCTTGTTATTTAGCATCATGAATTTTTAAAAGTGAAATTGATGCTATTCAAGATATATGAATTTCCTAAAACAAAATATCCTTTATTTTAGTGAGCCAAATAACATGATTTTTCAATAGCTACATTGTGAATTTTTTTCCCTGACATACGTAATTCCAACAGTTGGACAAATCATGCAAATTTTAATCAGCAAACACAAACAGACAGCTGAGATTTCTTAAAGTTCTACCAAACAGGTGGCATTGAGTATTTTTGTAGTTTGTACTTGCCCACACAAAACAAGTTCACATATGTATATGTTGCAATATTATCCAGAGAATTGCACTGGTGAATAATCAGAGGGATGACTATGGAAATGTAATAATCCTAACATCCATCAAACAACTTTTATCAGTACTACAAACTAAAAAAAATATATAGGTTATGTCTGACCTAAATAACCATGGGTTATGACATAAAAATAATACTAAATCACTATCAGGATGATAGTGTAAATAACATTAAGTTATACTAAATAATACATAAAATATACTAAAATAAGGTTCAGGATTTCTTTTACCAAATTTAGAAGAGATGTTACATTGCTCGTAGATGAGGTGAATAAAGTATTTGCATATGCATGTTTCTCTTATTTCAAGAAATATGCATGTCTTTCTGTCAAATTAGTGATCAAATTTTCCTTTTCACAATGTGTAGCAAAAGCCAAATGGTAATTTCTATATAATGACACAAACTCATACAGACTTTATAAATGGAGGGTGGAACCAAGATGGAATATGCTTCTGGGTACTATTTTAATTTAATTTTTAAAGTGTACTTCTGCTTGTAGTCAGAAGGAAAAATGCATTAAAATGCCTTTTCATCTATCTAGATTTTTTTTTCACTCTTGAATAGCAGCCCCAAAGCGAAAATGTTTGTAAAACACAGAAGTTAAGTAGCTACATACTTTCAACCTCATCAACTGTTTGGCTCTAGGTATAAGGAGAAGAAATTTCATTCTTTTAAACTAAATCACCATGTTTGAATATTCAAGATTATCCCAAGGCCAAATTTTGAATTTAGAATATATTTTGTAGTCCATTTTTCACACTAGGGGAATCCTATATTTGGCCCATGTCTAGACTCTACTTTTCAAATGCCTAAAGCACCAAAATTTTATACTTCAATTGTCAATCACGTTCTACTATTAACTTGTCTCCCAATAAAATTGTCACATAAACCAGCATTTTCCAACATATGATCCCACACCTGTATTTGTTTAAAAACTTTTTTTGGTAGTATATGAATGGAAACACATATGTTAATATTTATGTACATATTTAATTGTAAGTATGGAAATACATCTAGACCATGAATGTAGTAATTTAAGGATAGTATTAGCATGGTATTAATTAAAAGGGGAGATTGATTCAAAGTGTATTGATGTGTCATGTGACTTGGAGGACAGTGCATAGAAAGAAAATAATTGCTCAAGTGGTATTTCAAAGTTCAGTGAATTCTCACCTAGTATTTCTTGAATGGACACATATTTTGAGGAAAGAAAAGATACTTTTACCCTTTATGCAACCTTACTAAGCAGTTACATGTAAATAATACTAGACAGTGCTATAGTTTTATACTGCCATTGCAAAAAAAGGCGATGGATAAATAGTGAAGAAAGGAGTGAATGTGATAGAGAATTAACATGTCAAAAGATATACAGTAAATTATATTAGGGATAATGATGGATTATATTCTCTCTGAAGTCTAAATTTATTCAGCTGATAGAAAATAAGAAGCAAAAGAAATAACTGCTAATGATACAAGAATAGATTCTATGTCCCAAATTTTAACATCAAATACAAAATATTTTTATCATAATATGTAAGTTATAATTTGTTAATAAATCTATTCATATGAAAAATATGGTAAATGGCTAATCATGATTATCATATACACATTGAAAATTTCTAGTTATATAAAATTATCAACTTGAGACTTTTAATAAATTATTGATAGTAAACCTTATTCTTAATATTCTTGTCCTTTAAATTAGAACTATCCAGGCCATAACGTTTATTATGATTAAGTAATCTTTAAATAATATACAGTACTTGATAACTTATCAATCATTTGAAAATTAAATTATTAAAATCATATGATATTCCATAAACTTTAATCTAATTTTGAATAAGGAGCCAATAAAATTAAAGGATATCAAAATGAGCAGGTTAGATCAAATTAACAATGTAGCAAAATGTCTTGTACTTCATTAGGGCCAAAGAGTATGCTAATAAATGCAATTATAGTCAAATTCCAAAATTAGCTGTAAAATAATGTATCACAGACAAAAATACCATAATGGGAAAAGCACAACACTAAATGTGTCCATAGGAAATGCTCATATTTAAAAAGAATATACTGCTGTAGTGTGGTCTTTTGTTTATTCTAATGATGCAATTTTATTTTGTAACTCCTATAGAGGTAATTACAGAACAGTTTACTATTATTAGATATTTATAATCCCTCAGTAATGTTTCCTAATCTTTTGCCGTTTCTATACCCAGATAACTGCATCACAGCTCAGCAGAATTTTTAATCACTTCCCCATAATAAGGAAACAATTCAAACAGGCCAATATTTCCTGCAGAGAAAAACCTGGAGTCACAAATCATAAAAACAATACCAAATCCATTAAATGAATGAGCTTCAGTCATTCTTCTGAGTGCAGCTTAGTGTAGCTTAGATATATTCAGTTTTCTTTCTTTTTTTGAGAGAGAGAGAGAGAGAGAGAGAGAAGAGAGAGAGAATTAGTTTTCAGTGGACACAACATCTGTATTTTATTTTTATGTGGTGCTGAGGATCAAACCCAGCGCCCCACGCATGCCAGGCCAGCGCGCTACCTCCTGAGCCACGTCCCCAGCCCATTAGCTTTCATTTTTAAAGGGAGACTCAAACTTAAAAATGATTCCATATTCCATCATTTATTTCCTTTGACATTCAAAAGGTTATATTCAATGTGTGCTTGGTACTACATATATTAGAAAGTGAGATAGAATATAAAAAGAAAGGAAGATATAGTTATAAACACTAATACGTTTATGTTATGAGTACTGCACATCTTATATTCAAATAAATAACTTAAGGGACTCTAAATTATGAATAAACAAATATTTCTGCCAAAATATGTTTTAATATAAGTATAAAATGATAATAAATCTGAAAACATGTCATGAGGCTTAAACAATTTTACATTGTTGGTCCAGTAAGTTGTTCTATGGAATTATTAAACCAATTCCTTGTTTAATTAAGAAAAGAGAAGAGAATTAACCTATCAAAAATAGACAAAACATGATAAATTTAATGACTTTTTAAAATGAAAAGAAATAATAAGTACCAAGGAACTTATGTGTGATTTCATTTATAGGAAAACCATCAACAGGCAAAACTCATCTCTAGCAACAGAGTGAGAATAGTGGTTACTAGTTGTAGAAGAAAATTGAGAAGAAGCAGAACATGCTTTTAGATGCTAAAACTTTTCTACACCTTGATCTGTAAAGTGATTATCTGAATGTTTTCTTTTGTTGTTATTCTTTATAGTTATAAATTACACTAGAGTATATTTTGACATATATAGATATGGAGTACATCTTATTCTAATTAGGATAACAGTCTTGTATACGATGTGGAGATTCACCATGATGCATTCATATATGTACATAGGAAAGTTTTGTCAGATTCATTCCACTGTCTTTCCTATTCCCATTCCCCCGCGCTTCTCTTCATTCATCTTCTTCCCCTCATCCTACCCTTGTTGTGTGTTAGCAGTCACATACTAGAGAGAACATTTGCCCTTTGGCTTTTTGGGATTGGTTTATTTCACTTAGCATAATAATCTCCAGATCAATCCATTTACTGGCAAAAGTCATAAAGTCACTTTTATGGTTAATATTGCACTTTGCATTTATACCACATTTTCTTTACCCATTTTTCTGTTGAAGCACACCTGTGTTGGTTCCATACCTATTGTGAATTGAGCTGCCATAAATAAAGAGGTGGCTGCATCACTGTAGTATCTATCCAACTGACGATATTTATTCATTTTAGCACTGTTAACCTAGAATAAGTGGAAACGCATGAGTGTTCATTGGCAGGTAAATGAATTTAAAAATGGTTTTTATACTGCATTAATATTCATCCTCTAAAAAGAAAGAAAAGAAAGAAGTTCTATGATGTGAAACTACATGGATCAACTCTGAGGACACTAGGCTAAATGATATGAATCAGTCACAGATTGAAAAGCACTGCATGAGTTTACTAATGTGGGGAACTATTAATCAGCAGGTCTAAAACTTCAGTTATATGGAATCAGCCCTAGTTGTCTATCAAAACATGAATGAATGAAAAAAATGTAGTATGTATAAAATGGAGTTCTAATCAGTCATGAAGAAAGATGAAATTATGTCATTTCTGGTAAGTGAATAGAACTGAAGAATGTATTTTAAATAACATTTAAAGGAATTGAGATATACAGTATGTATAATAAAAAGCATGTCAAAGAGGAAGCAATATGTGCAAATATGGTACAAATATAATATAGAAAGACTGTTTAACATATGTTTGAAGGAATTTGTTTCATTTGCAACTTTTTAAAGACTTTAAATAATGAAAGACTATTATTGAATTTTATGAGTAATAACATGTTTATGTCATCCTTGAGCATACATAATGACTACTCATTAATTATTGGCATTAACATATGACTTTATAAATTTTCCTTTTAAAAATAACTACAAAGAGTATTACCTGATTTAAAATTTCCAGGTAACAAAAATCTCTTAAGAAAAGTATTCTTTGAATAGTATTATTTTATGAAATATTTTACTTTAATTAAATATCTAAATAGTAAAATTTATCCTATTTACCCTTCAACTGATTGGATGAGACTCATCCACATTATGGAGACCAATCTGATTTTTCCACCAAATAAAGGATTAGCAACATTCACAACATGCTTATAATATTTGACAAAATAAATATCTGGGCAAATTGTGGCCCAGTAAAGCTGACACACAAAATTAACCTTCGCATACATCAGATAGGAAATACATAAGAGAAACTTGTTCATTTTGCTTTGATATGCTGTGGAAATTGAAGAAAGAAGGTAGTGTAAAGCAAAGGTTTCAGAGGCCATGGTCCCTATTTCTACATCTTGGGAACATAAACTTTAGAAATTGCTAGTTTCTATCAAACCTGAGGACACTAAGAACAACACCTTTAAAGGCACATGGCCATCACAACATAGCAGGAAAAAACATATAGTGGAATCCAATATGCTTTTATATTAAAAACATTCAACAGACTAGGAATAGAAAGGTGTGTCACCAGGTAAAGAATATCTATGAAATGGTCACACTAACATTATATTTAACTCTGAAAAATAGATAGCTTTCTTCCTAAGATCAGTTTTAAAAGAGAACATGTGTTCTTGCAACCTCTAGTGTACATCATACTATAGGTTATAGCTCAGGCAATTAGATTAGAAATAAATCTTGATACTTTTGGTCAACTAATTTTTGATACAGATGCCAAGACATTTCAGTGGGAAATAATAGCTTTTCAAAAATCAGTCCTGAGCCAAATGAATATCAGTATATAAAAGAATGGACTCTGAATCCTACCTCACACAAAATACACTAATTGTCTCAAAATAGATTATAGCCCTAAATAGAATAGCTAAAATTATAAACCTCATTAATAAACTTAGGAACAGATTTTTGTAACTGTGTATTAGGCAATGGTTTCTTAATTATGACATCAAAAGCCACAGAAATAACAAAACATTGGATAAACTGGACTTCAAATTTAAAAGTGTTTGTGCTTCAAAGAACAAAAAGACAATACAGAGAATAGGAGAAAATATTTGCAAATATGATAAAGAACTTGTACCCAAAATATTCAAAGGAATTTTACAATTCTCTAATAAAAAGATAAGTAATCTAATCAAAAAATGGGCAAAGAATTTGAATTAATATCACTAGAAAAACTATGCACAAAAGGACAACAAGCATATGGTAAAAGAACAATTAAATTCATGTGTCAGGAAAATGCAAATTCAAACCACAATGTGAAAGCATTGTTAATACACTAATATGGTCATAATTTTGAAAAAAAATAAAAAGAAAAAGAAAAACACAATACATATGTTGGTGAAGAGATGGAGCAATACAATTTCATATAATTAAATTTTTCTCTCTGAAGCACACATTTTTTCCAAAAATTATACAAATGATTGCATAATATGAATTTATATGATTATTTGCTATATGATTTGCAAATAATCAATACTTAGATATTTGCATAAGTGAATGTATGGATGGATGAAAATATGAAGATATCGATGGATCCTTGGAGGCTTACAGGGAGAAATCAGACAGTAAAAATTTTTTTTCCAGGGGGGATCCAACATGGCGGCCGGCAAGGAAGCAGCACTTTCAGTATCTCCACATTAACCGGATCAGAAACACCCATTAAAACAGCTACATTCTACCTACTGAGGAACTTCTAGCAAAATTCTGCTGAAAGGAGACCTGCCAGGAATTAGTAAGTTTATTAGAGGTGACAGTTTGCCCCAGACAAGTGAATCTTGGCCGGCCACGCGGGCACAGAGGTCCAATCCCGCAGTCACCGCCCGACCAGCTCTGCAAGCGGCCCCTGGCGGCCCGGGGCAGCGAGAAGGGTCCCCGCCTGGCCCGGCAGATGGCCCCCGCCATCCCAGCTCTCCTGACTGCCCCGCTCGCTCTGTGATCGGCCACCCCGCCCGCCCAGCTCTTAGCCACGAGGCCTCTGCCTGCCAGGTTCTACAAGCGGCCCCCGGCGGCCGGCGCAGCAAGAAGGGTCCCCGCCTGGCCTGGCAGACGGCCTGTGCCCTCCCGGCTCTGCTAACGCCCCGCCCGCACGGCTAACGGCCCCCCGCCCTCCTGGCTCTGCTGGCGCCCTGCCCGCGGCCAGCGC
>NW_025999925.1:12933128-12960729 GCF_001458135.2 Marmota marmota marmota
AGATGCCCTTCAATAGATGAATGGATTAAAAAACTGTGGCATCTATACACAATGGAGTATTACGCAGCACTAAAAAATGACAAAATCATGGATTTTGCAGGGAAATGGATGGCATTAGAGCAGATTATGCTAAGTGAAGCTAGCCAATCCTTAAAAAACAAATGCCAAATGTCTTCTTTGATATAAAGAGAGCAACTAAGATCAGAACAGGGAAGAAGAGCATGAGGAAAAGATTAACATTAAACAGAGACTAGTGGGGGGAGAGAAAGGGAGAGAGAAGGGAAACTATGGAAATGGAAGGAGACCCTCATTGTTACACAAAATTACATATAAGAGTTTGTGAGGGGAAACGGAAAAAAAAAACAAGGGAGGGAATTAAACAATAGCAGATGGGGTAGAGAGGGAAGATGAGAGGAAAGGGGAGGGGGGATAGTAGGGGATAGGAAAGGTAGCAGAATACAACAGTCATTAATATGGTATTATGTAAAAATGTGGATGTGTAACCGATGTGATTCTGCAACTTGTATTTGGGGTAAAAAATGGGAGTTCATAACCCACTTGAATCAAATGTATGGAAGATGATATGTCATGAGCTTTGTAATGTTTTGAACAACCAATAAAAAAAAATAAAAAAAATATAAAAAAAAATTTTTCCAGGAATTCTGGCTCCAAGTCCCCAGTTTTGGACTATCATAAGAATTGCCTCTTTTCCCAAAATGCAATTTAGACCTCTAATTAATCTAAAAAGACGTGATCACTACTATCACTTAAAACTCACTTTCTATTTCATCATGTTTAACAGATGCAAAATAAACAGATTATTATAATACAAACTAGGCCAAAAATGCTTTCAAAAATGAAATATTATTACAATGACAAATATTTGTAGAAGTAGTTTGAAACAACCTTAAAGTAATCCTTAACATTTAGCTTTTTGAAAAGTTAACCAAAATAAATGATATCCTGCAGACACTGGTAGAGAAATCATGCAGATAATAGTTTCCTAGGCAATAATTTCCTTTAATGTGAGATTTGACCCACGATGTATTTATTATGTCAAAAAAAATCTTTGTACAAGTTTCAGATTTCCTGAAATCTGTTCAGCAGTGAAAGGTTACAACTATGAACAGAGATAATTCAGACTGGAACAATATGGATGGAACACCAGAGCTCAATTTAGAATTTTACCACATCTCTGTCTAGTTGTTTTATTGCAAGGTATTTAAAATATAAAATCTTTTTAGAAGTTATCAGAAAGCCAAATAAAAAATGTGCTTTCAGAGTATAGGATATAGACTTGTATTTATAATTCCTGGGAAAGATCTCTTTTTAATTTTAATTTACAAATGCTGGAAATTAAACTGAAATATTTCCATATATATATAAATTTATTTGGAAACTATAAATTTTCCAAGACTATAGAAAAATAAAACTAACATTAAAAATAATGCAAACATTTTCAAATATTTTGATGATTGTGGGGGACAAAGTTGTGAATGTTCCTGGGATAAGAAACAGTATATAAAATATTTATTTATTTATTTTGACTGAGATTCTACCTTAGCAACAAATAGCGTGTCCTAATATTTGTGTCTCAGGGGTCTTAAGATTCTACCATTGTTGTTTCCTTGCATGTCACTATAACCTAGGTGTCCAAAGGATATATTACCAAGGTTGTAGTATTTAAGATTCACAATATTCTCAAATGCCATGTTAAACTTTAAATTTAAGGTCAGGAATCATAGACAAAGCAAGAGGTAGTTACTGCAGGAGGTCTCAGTTCCTTGCTCCATGAACCTCTCCATAGAGATATTTGAGTATTCCCATGACCAGACCTGGTTTTCTTTGAGATAGAAGGTTAAACAAGAATGCATTTAACAAAGTAACCACCCCACTCAAGTCATACTGAAACATCCTATTAACTGCACATGTTAGCTCTATTCATTAAAGGGGGATTGCAGAAAAGCCTACTAGGAGGCAAAAATCATGGGGTCATCTGTAAGCATGGTTATAGGACTTGAAAACAGGTCAAAGGAAATCATCTCATCTGAAATACAAAAAAGAGAAAAAGCCAAAAGAACAGAAAAAAATCCATACAGAATAGAACATCCAAAGCCACAGAAAAATAGCAAATAGTCTAACATATGACTTAGGATTTCAGATGGAGAAGGGCAATAATAATATGAAGAGATACTTATCAGCGTCCATGAATAATACAGGATAGGAAACTGCAAACTCAAACACCTCAGAGAAGTCCAAGTAACTGGATTTGAGGTTAATGAAAACTATCTGCTTAATGATCACAATTTTTCTGCAAACCTAAAACTATTATATAATGCAATAAGATAATTTAATAAAATACCTTAATTTGATAGTATCATGCAATAATTAATGACATAAATCAAAAAAGTAGTTTAGATTGATAGCATATGTAAAATTTAAGTGCATGGAAAGAGCAGCAGAACAGATGAGAGAGAGAGAAAGAGAGAGAGAGGACTTGAAATAATACTATTGTGAGATATTTGCACTAACAAAAAGTAAAATGATTAATAATATCAGATGATGAGAAAAGATGTGTATTATGAACTGCCATGACTTGAATGTTTACATTCCCTTCAAAATTGATGAAATCCAAATCCTCACTGCCACAATAGTAAGAAATAGGGTTTTTAGGTCATTTAGTCATGATGATTAAACCCTTAAAAAAGAATTAGTGAATTTATAAAAAGCCTGGAGGAAATTCTATTTCTCCTTGTTTTGCTCTTCCCATCCCTTGGAATTCTAGCCTCCAGGGCTGTGAAGAAATAAATTTTTGTTCATTATAAATTACTCAATCTCAGATATATTATTATAGAAGCACAAATAAGCTGGTGTGTAAACCTATGGAAATCTCTAAAATTAATTACAAATGGATATAAATTATGAGCAAACAGTGATGATAAAAGAAATCATAAGTAATACTGAATCTAATAAATGGATGTGGATAAAGATGCAATGAGACAAAATACAGATGGAACAAGTAGACAAGACCTGGGAAGAGACTATAGTTTAATTAACCACTCTACTCATTGTAATTGGCTTTTAAAAATATATAATAAAATGATAAATGATGAATTTAATAAATGAGAAAGAACTCCAAGATATGGCCCATGTTTTACAATGCAAGTGGACAGATAAGAAATGTCAACACAAGCCTCATATCTATTAATATACCAATAACACTAAGTCCTCTTCCTCTCTCCTGCCTTCTTCCGTCCATTTTCTCTGCAAATTTTCTGTACTTTAAACTAATGGTTAGTTACCTGAAAGAAGTGAAGGTCTATTTCCTAATGGCTTTTTAGAACCTATCATTTTTATCCTGGAAAAATACAGAGTAGATACTTGCAAACTATTGAGTTTAGCATCCTCTTATTTCTATAAACTTTTTTTTATTTTTATAAGTATCAATTTTCACAAAATTACAGCATTTATTATTTTTTCTTTAAGTAATACCCCAAAATATTGTTTTATAATATTGAGGAAAATATAAGAAGAGAGGAAAAAAGAAGAGAAAGAAAAACTGAATAACATCAGAAAAGCTAGAAAGAAGAAACAGAAGGGGACAATATTGTAAATAATTGTTCTATAAGATTTAATCTGAGTTAAAAATTCATTTCATTTATCCAATTTCAAATCCTCATAGTATTAATTAAGGCAAAAGGGTCATGAAATAGACATTGAAATATATATTTTCTAGGAAAGTTAGCTATAATGAATTTATAGGCCAGAGAAGATTAAATAGCTATAATTATATAAATATGACAATATTATCTACTTGGAAGAAATTACTCAAATTAGTGTGAGTAAATTTAATTATTGGGCAATTTATATTTTAACAACAGAGAAATAGTACTGCAATTTCACTAAGAGTGATAGCTTGTATGCTCATTAGAATTTTATCTTATTTTCATAAATACTGCTGCACATTGTCCTCTGTTTTGAAAACTGCTAAGTATAATTTATGAGATAACTTAAAGCTAATAGAAAGTGAGTTACTTTTGTTTACTATAATGAATCTGTAAATAATTTCTGGCTTTAAACTGCTTTATTTTAATATTCAGCAGTGTTATGGTTTGGATGTGAGGTGTCCTCCAAAAGCTCATATGTGAGACAATGCAAGAAGGCTCAGAGAAGAAATGATTGGGTTATAAGAGTCTAAAGTGAATTAATCCCCTGATAGAGATTAACTGAGTGGTAATGGAAGTGGTATGTTTTGGCTCAAGGAGGTATTCATATCTGGCAAGTGGAGACTCTCTGCTTCCTGATCACCATGGTGGGAGCTACTTCCCTTTGCCACACTCTTCCTCCATGATGTTCCTTCTCACCTCAAACCCTGAGGAATGGAGCTGGCCTTCTATGGACTAAGATCTCTAAAACTGTGTGCCTGCAAATAAATTTCTCCTCTTCTCCATTTGTTCTTCTCAGATACTTTTAGTCACAGCATGAAAAGCTTACTAAGACAAGCAGTTTTATTTAAGAAAGTGATTGTTATTAAAATTTAACATAAATACAACAAATTCTTCCTAATGAAAGCTTGGATTTCTTTAAATAAATAATGTGAAAGTGCTTTCATGTAATTTTATTCTAATAAGCTACAATATATTCAGCATTTTTCCTCAAATGCTTTTTTTAATGTAGTGACCAAGAGGTACAATTACCTTTTGTGTATGAATCTTATATCTTTTGAGTGTGTTAATTCCATATATTAATTCTAATAGATATACTAGGTACATTAGAATTTTATATATAAATCATAACATTGTTAATAAAACAGCTTTACTTACTTTCATATCCCAGGTCCCTTTAATTCCTGTCTTCAGTATAATTTCAAACAGGAGCCTTGAGAGCAGACATACTTGCCTTGTTCTTGTTATTAGGGGTGTGCCTTTTATAATTCACCAGGAAGTATGATCTTTCAGGCAGTCTTTTTCATAAATTACCTTCATCATGCAGAAGAATATTTCTCTCTACTTCAAGTTTGCTGAGAATTTTTAATCATAAATGAGTGATAATCTGGTGATATGAAAATGCGATTTTTTTATCCTCTTGATATAAATTATACTCAACAACTTTTAAATGTTAAAGCAATGTTTTATTATCGGGAAAAACTCCATTTTCATATAGAATTACCCTTTCTATATGTTGATATATTTGACATTCTACCAGGTTGTAGAAGATTTCCCATCTGTGTTCTTGAGATATATTAGTCAGTTATTATCTTTGCTTATAATGTCCTTGTCAGATTTCTGTATCAAGTTTTGACATCTTTGCAAAACACAAAGAACTCTTAAGTACTTTAAGTCAATGACATTGGCTACAAAACTCAATAGTTATAAATACTTGTGAATATTCAGGATCATAATTGTAGGAAGTATCAAAAAACAATTTGGCTCAATTTTCTTTCTTCATGGTAATCAGGAAATGTTAAGAATTTAACATATTTTTAGCATATTTAAAACATAATAGAAATCAGGACCCTGTTGCAAAAATCTGAAGAAAAATAGTTTTGAATAGAACTTCCTCAGCTATCTTATTTCACTGCTTAATAACTTAAGAATTTCCCATAATCAGAGGGCTACAAAAACTATTCATTTGAATATATCAGAACTTAACAAAAGTAAAAGTGATTGCATTTTATCTGATTTGATAGGGAAGTAGGTTCTGACAATTCTGAGAATAGAATTATAAATGTCAATCTTAAGCATGTTTTTTTATCACAAGTTCATAAGAGACTGACTAGCATGCCCAGGGAGCTCTCAATTGTTCCAGGTGCTCCTGACACAGATGCATTTTCTTTATATTTGTGTATTTTATTTCACTGAGCAAATGTTGTATCTAGAAAACTTAAGTTAAAATATTACACACGCAGGTGCTACTTTCACCTGGATGTGAAAACATAAAATATGTTTATAAAATTGTTACTAAAATATATTTACTTGTAAGAATTTTTCACAGGAATCATACTAATATCAAAACTTTTATAAATATTTTTAATACTTTTATTATTATATATAAAGAAGGAATTAAAATACCAAGATAAAAATAGTAGAAAGAATATATAGCTGCATACCTTTATCTATCTTGCTGGATTTAAGTGAGATATACTTGTATTCCTGCATAGTATATTTAGTACAATATAACTTATTTTGTATATTGCCTTGTGCAATTGTCACAAGACAGACTTATATCGAAAATTACAGGCACAGGAATGTCTTCAGGTATGTGACTTTAGAATCACTTTGAGTCACAGTGAATTGCTAAAGGATCTATAATAATAAAATTAACTTCCTGGAACTCAAGTAGCCTCAGGGTAAACCATCTGCAGAACACATTGAATGATACCATTGTTTTGACATAGAGTACTTTAAATAAAGAAAGAAGTGGATTTTTCCCTTGCATTTCATACAACTCTTGACATTTAAAAGCCTGGTTATGCAAGTTTCTCAAAGTTCTCTCTTACAGTAAATATACATAACTGAATTATCTGCTGTCACCTTGTCACACTTCAGAGAGCAGCACCCTCTGCTTTTCAAGGGCAGTCCACTGTGCAGCCTGAGACCCTTCTGTTCTTAAGCTTTCGGCCTGGGAGTGCATGGAAAAGTTAGTTCTACCAAAGAAAGACAAAGCTAAAGTCTTTGATTGATCGTATTATGGTACTATAAAGTCTAGTTTGTTAAATGAATATCACCCTTACAAAATGGACACTCATTATCAGGAAGAGCACAGAAAGCTCATTTTGAGAAAAGAAAAAAAAATCCCTCAATTATAGTGGCTCCATTCTCATGCAGTAAGTGTAGCATGAAATCTTCAGACTCCTATAGAATAGAAAGAATAGGAGAAAGTAGGTTATTATGCCAGTGAAGGAGGCTACATAATCTCTTGGGTGGCTCCCTTGGTTACTCAAGGGAAGGCTCCTGATGATTAAAATCTTAGCAATCAGTTGTCTTTATATGAACAGGGAATTTAACTAATTATTCCACCTTAGCCATATAAGTGACTAGAGATGAGAGGTAAGCAAAGAAAAAATGAAATTATTTTTGTAATTTTACCTTTTTTTTCGATCTTTTCCTTTTTTATTCCTGTAGTTATTCAGGGAATTTGTCATGTATTCAACAAAAGAGAAAAATGAAAATTCAAGTTGTTATCCTTCTACTCTAGTCTTAGTCTGCCTTAACCCTAAAGAACACAAGCTTCTGAAAGAAGGAAAACACCTGAGATGAAGAAGAAAAAAAAAAGACTATCTACTTGGCTCCTAAGCCCATCAAAGAGAAATGTAGACCTCTTTTATCTTTACTAATTCTATTTCCAATAAAGAAGTTATGGGAAAAAATACCTGGTATCAGAGTACACTTAGAATGCAGGATAATGTTAAATGTTCCATGTGAAATAATTTGAGCCAGCATTCATATTCTTGACAAGAACAATAAAGGATGTTGTTTAAGTTTCACGCAATGAATTATTTATTTTCCCAGAAACTTTGTGATCAGCAGTGTGCAAGTTTCTGAGGACAGGTTATGGAAGCAAATGTGCCTCTCAGGTAGAGGAGCGTAATCTGCTGCTGGACTGGTGAAATTTTGGGATTTTGTTAGAATCTATATTCAATTGATTTTAATTTTTATTGGAATCTAAAATTAAACAGATTTTATAGTCACTGACCATGTGTATGAAAAAGATAGACATTAGACTCCTTTTCTATATATAATTCAATGATGAATGGATGGAAGATCAGAAATACTATCATGTCTTATATTCTAAGGGGTACAATAGCCTAAGAAATACAAGAAACATAAGTTGATATATTACTGAAGTCCACATTATTCCTGTGGGAAATGACTTAGGAAACTGATATATAGTTATTAGGTCAAATGTCTAACTACAATGGCAGCCTTAAGTACAAATGACAAATGCCAGAGACAGCATAAGCCTTTGTAACTACACTCTTTCCCTTTCCTTCCAATTTTCAGGAAGATCATTTCCAGCCCCAAGAGCACCACATTGCAAACAAACACAAAAATTTGGCACACTAGCTTAGAATAAATCCAGTTGCAATTCAAGAAAACCATATAAGAGAACAAAAGTCAGGCTGGGACAAAAAAAAGAAAATAGAAGGTGAGAGCAAATGAGAAGGTGGGGTCTGTCCCTTTTCACCCCCTTCCTTTTGAATCTGTGAGGTAAGCAATCACACTATAGAAAGCTATCCTTGCAGAAATAGCATTTTTTTCTTTCAACTTAAATAAATAAATTGGAAAAAAATAGCTGTTTTTCTCTTTCTGTGTGCATGTGTGTGTATGTATGTGTGTGTGTTATGTATGTGTGTGTGCATGTGTGTGTATGTGTATGTGTGTGTACATGTGTGTGTGCATGTGTGTGTGTGTGTGCATGTGTCTGAGAAACAGATTTCTTGAGGAATAGAATTGCCTGATTATTTGAAACAAATGAGTTCTCTAGGACAGTATGCCATACCAGATTTTTGTTTGAGATTATGTCCACTCATCCTCAATATACACAGAAATATCAACTCAACAGAAGGAGAGCTAGGACATTAGATTCCATATGCTACTCCAAGTAAAAATTAAACAAGATAGCTTGTTCTCTTGAGGGAATATGAGCCTCCACAAACAATAATGAAATAGCAAAGAATGCAAGCTACATAAGGAAAGACATCATAAATTAGAAGAAAGAAAAAGACTTTAAGTCACCAGAACAAGAACTTAAAATAAGCATCATAAATATTTAAAGTGGATTGTTGATGCAGAAAACAAGTCCTGACAGTCCTAAACGAGAACTAATTTGTATACATTGAGTTTTTTAAAACTGTAGAAGTTGAAAATTAAGTAAATAGGTGAATCAAATTGAAAAAATAAATACAGTAAAGTTTCAGTAATTATAAAGATGTGATCCAGGAACTCTCTGATACTGAATAAGAAACACAAGATTAATTCTCTTTTTTTCTGGTAAAGAAATAGAAATTCATAAAGAAAACATACAGATATATTAATATTAGAAAAATAAATGTTAATTTCCATATTTTTATGACCTCTAAAGAAGCAAAAATCAAATTTTAGAAGAGGATATAATAGAACTTATGATCATAAATTAAAGAACTGATTTGGTTTGCAGAGAAACAAATTTGTTAATGCAAAACAGTTTTGATATATATAACTAGAAGAGATCACCTAATAATTGATTTAGAGATCTTTTCAAATGTTTTTCATGGTCACCCTAACATTTTTATGTTTATTAAAATCTATGGCATTTTAATTTCATTCACTCCCACAGCCCTGTATCAAACTTCTGTCAAATGACTGCTTGCTTCTCCACCTCAGAGTTCTTCTTCATCAAATCTGGTTAGAGTCTAGGAGCAGAGATTAATGTATTCAGAATCAACACTAGTCCAATAAGGAGACCAGTGTCTATGAAGAAATGCTTGGTCTTCACCCTGAAGGATGAGCAAGTCTTAGAGGCAGGACTGTGTACTGGCCTCCTCACCAGGGATTACTGGAATTACCTTTCAGAGAGAACCCCTGTCCCAAGGCTTGCTCCCTGTCTGGCATTTGGCAGACAAAAAGCTAAGTCAAATGTCTTCTCAAGACCTCAAACACAAAAAAATATTGTTTCCTCCTAAATTTCCTATTTCTTAATTTTGTCTTTTGATTTTCACACTCAAAAAATGCTAAATACTCCAAATATGCAAAGTAATCGCTTTTTTTTAACCCTAAACTTATTTATCATCCAATATTTTCTAACTTAATTAGGAACATCACCATTTACGCAGACAAAATAACAAAATTTGGAACTAACTACCATTTACTCTTCCTCACTACCCTTCACACACAAAGCCTCTCTCTCCATTTCTTCATCATAAACATATCCTAAATCTTGACCATTTCCTTCACCTCCAGTGAAGTTTTTACTTGTCTTTGGGCTGATTCCTTCCTAAAGATATATATTTGTATGACCATACTGTGATTTTAAAAGGTTTACAATTGTCATGTAGTTAGCTGTAATGTCTTATGACATTTCCAAGTTCTATTTTGATGTTATTACTTGTAATAACATGTTCTTTTCATAATGATTGCACATCCTTGCCTGAGGTCATAATGCTCTTTCATCTCTCCACTTGGCTACTTGTTCACACTACCTGAACTGCCCTTTTACATTGCTCTATTTATTAAAACTTCACTTTCCTAGGGTCAACTTTTACACTATGCCTTCTTTAACTCTTTGTAGATTTTCTCTGACCATTGCCCCTTCATAACAAATTTCACATAATTTACTACAATAGATCATACCATATTGTTACTTTTTTATATTTTCTACTGATAGATTTGAATTCCTGTCTTTCTTAGGTTTGCATTTCCAACAATTATTTGCCTCACACAGAATAGGTAATTAATTTAAAAATTAAAATATAGAAGTATATAGCACAATGGAGTTATATTTTTCCCTAAACTTGATTTTTAAAAAACATAATTTATTGTTCTAATACAGAAATTTATATTTCAGAATAATTATGTATCATCTACTTGGGTCCTTACTTTAATATGTTCACAAATATTGCACCACATAATTTAACCCTGACTTAAATTCCAAATTCAGTTCTCCCTTTAAGTATTGCAAAGGAAGGAATAAAGGGAAAAATACTAATTTGGTGATAATGAGTTGGGGGCCTCCAGGAAGACCACCTTTGAATAATTAGAGGCATAGAATTGGATGTAAGTGCATTTAACAGGTTTTCAGTAACTGAAGCTTTTATACAATATTGGTCTATGAGGAATGATTTTGATAAACAATTATCAGCTGTATGGAGACAATAGGACAACAAGAGTTGACCAGCAATGGATATTCTTATTCTTTTATTTTTCCCCCACTAAAAGTCATTCTTCTAAGTCTCTCCCTTTCAGTTGGTAATATTCACTACAGAATGTACCTGACTGCATGCCACTATTGCCAGACCCACTTGCACTGGCCTTCATACCCCCTTGTCTTCCAGGCCAGACTGCATCCAGAACCCTATAATGATGTAGGTCTTCTGATGCTGAAGCTAGAACCCTGAGGAACAAAGGCATAATCATTTCCTCTAAGATCATGGTCAACCCTACCATGCATTCCCCAAAATCTTTATATAGCCACTCGTGCGAACTGTTGACTCTGTAGAGCACAACTTAGTGTTCTGAAGGTCTCTTCTGATCACCTGGCTGTCATTGCTGTTCTTTCTTGTTACATCCTTCCTATATCCTTATTTAATTTATAAGGGCAAATTCAAATATCTGTCCCTTTTTCTCTAAGAATAGCATTTTAAGAGATAGTATTGTTTATATTTACAATAATATGATAAAGTATATTTTATAAGCTAATTCATGTAGTCACAAATCACTCTAAAGAGATCACTGGGTAACAGGTTTGAATTGTGTACCTTCCTATAACAGGTAGAAATAGACATAATGGGTTGGTTAGTGCAAAGTCACTTGAAAAATGGAAGTCAGTGGAAAGAGAAAACTTTTAAGAATCATCACTATGGGACCAGGAAATAAGGAAAATTACATGGCAGAAAAATGAACATAGTAACTAACCAGGAAGCAAGATAAAGCAATAAGCATACATGCAGGATTATGGCTTCAACTTTAATCTTACTATAGGAATATAAGCTGGAGTGAAATAAAGTTTGCCAATAAGTTTATATATCTATTTTTTTCTTATTGATTTGACTATGCTATTATCAGTTATAATAAAATGGTAGCCTACATTTTGGAAATGGATTATTTATCTATGACATTAGTTAAAGAAAACTGAATAATGTATAATAGAAAATAAATAAAAATAAACTTGATGATAAGAAAGAAGCACATCTATTATAAAAACAAAACACAAATCCTTTATTTACATGCATGGTGTTAGCAGAATTTTAATACGATGTAGAAAGTAGCTTTCTTCAAGGACAAATTTGAAGAGACAGGAAATGATTTACATAGAGAGATTACCTTTTACTACAGCATGCATTATCAATTGGTATTGATTGTAAATTGTAATGAGCAGGAATAATTTATATGGGGAGTGTAATTCCAGGAATTGTTCTTAATGTTATTCTCTTAAATGCAATCATAGGTGTTTCAAAGCTATTTTTCTTACTGCAATTGTTTTTCTAGCAGAATGAGTTAAATCAGTTATTGACCTCATTTCTGGCATTCATCAGCTATTCTTAAGGGCTAACACTTTTCTTTTTTATGTTGCATAGCAGAACCATGAATGTGTCTTTCTGTTATGTCACACATAATTTATTCTGTGGATGGACAATGGAGAATCAGAAACCCTCTAGGCTTTTCCTTCCATTTAAAACTGCTCTTATAGCTTTCCTTTTGACTTTACTTCATGACTAGCTCTCAAAAATATTTTGTGAGATGTGTCTTATATTTTTCATAACACATAAACAAACATTTCTTTATTTTCTGTTTCCGGGGTCACAGTCCCAAAACTGATACAGCCTTAGCTCCATGAGAAGAAAACAAATTACAAATATCCATTCCCATTGAAGCAAAAAAATACATAGTAATGCCGATACTCCTGTTATGGAAGTAAATTATGTCTATAATTTAGTCAACATGTTCTTATGAAATTAGGTATAAAACTTATGAACTTAACATACTTGTTAATAACTCTGGAATAGATTCATTAGCTTAGTTAAAAACTGTTGTTATCAATTACATGCATGCAAATACTTCTACATAGAAATTTTTCAGATTATGATAAATATTTTAAAATATCTGCTAGACTACAAACAAGAGTTTTCAAAGTCATGGCTCACGCTCACCATTCTTAAACAATTTGAGTAGAGAAAAATCCTTTTCTATATTGCAAGTTAATTAAAGAGTAACACATTTACAAAGGCTAATAATTATTTACCAGAGAATGTTGTATTTGCCTGGTAACTGAGATAACTTGTAGTAATTAAAAGATAAATTAGTATTTATATTTCATTATAAGGAAATCTATACTCATTTAGTATTTAATTACAACTCGCTAAAAACATCCTAACTACTCCATGAGTTTTCAGATTTACTTAAAATTATGTAGTAAATAACTTTTAATGTCCATTAATTTATTAATTTTGATGATTACATTATGAGACTAAATAACTATTCTGTACTGTGTTAGTTTTTCACTTTTTAATATCTAGTAAAAAATAACTTACAGAGTAAATTTTACAATACACCTTCTTGAGGTATATTGGAAAATATGGTCATATTAACTGCTACTTCCTAACATTTATCATTTTTAAGTAGATGGGGCTTCTTGTCTAACAAAATACATAGTTTCAGTTTGGAGTTCTCTCACCCTTAAAGGAAAAATTCAAGGTGACACCCTTGGCTACTCAAGGAATAGAAAACATGACCATTTATACAATATTAAAAGTCCTTTAGGGAAAACCAAATAAAATATTTTCCCTTCTTTTCAGTGAAATCGGTTTGTTATCAAAGAAAATATTGGTGTAGATTACAGAAAGTAGAATTAAAGTGCAAAGATCAAGGACAAAGAAATAATTCAAATAGAGGCAAGAGAAAATCAAAAAAGCAACAAATGATGAGTTTCATGCTTAATAATGCGTAAAAATATTGTAGTATGAAGTGATCATGACATATGATACTAGGTTGTATATTACAGTATGGTCCCACTGTTTATGTCTGAGATTCTCACATAATTCTGTAAGGTTTATCTCCTAAGGATTATCTTCAAGAACACAGTTATATACTATGAGCTTTTCCTGTTCTGTTCTGTAAAATTATTATTTTGGAATAATACTATTAGCAATTTATAATTTAGAATAAAAATGTTATGAAAAATCTATTTGAGAGTAAAATATTATCAAATCTAATTTTTTTTTGTATCTATAGTCTTCTTATTTCAGGAATGTTCAAATTCTTTGTACTTTAAAGTGAAATGGGGTTGAAATATATAACTGAAATAAACCCTGAAAATAGAGTTTCTCAATTAGAAAAAATTACTTTCTGATTACACCTAATTCTTCTCTTTCAACTTCAAACTGAGGTTAAGGAATTAACTATTTCATCAGAGTCTGAAATAGGTGTCTATAACATAAATACTGAAATGCAGACAATGGTAAACATGATATATGATCTCAGTAAATACATTAAATATATCAAGCAACATTTTAATTTTAAAACTAAATCAAGTTTATTTTCATATTTACTTGTCAAGGGAAATACAAATGAATTTTAAAAATTCATTTGTATTTACTTGTCAAGGGAAATACAAATGAACTTTAAAAATTCATTTAAATTTTTTTTTAAATTCATTTTAAAAATACTCTGTTTAATAATTGAAATGATATGCAAGATGATATACTCCTATAACAACACCATGTTGTGATTAGTTAAGCTTACTTAGTCCTCATAAGCACTCTGCAAGGTAGACGTCTTTATATCCCAATTGACAAATACAGATGTACTAAGTAATTAGCCCAAGACGCCAGTAAAAGTGGTGGAGCCAAGACTTCCATCTGGGCAATCTGGCTGAGACTTTATGCCCATAAACACAGGGCTAGATTTTGTATTAAACTGAAAGGGTCTTTAAGAACAAGAGTTATGTTTCCTTCTGCACACAATTTCAATTGTGAACACTTGAGAAGTTCTAAAAATTGTTTTTTATACAAAATTGGGATTCCTATTTAAGGATGGCAAGCTCACTTTAACTAGTTTTTGTTCTTTTATTTATTTTCATTACACTCTCATTAAAACCCTGCAAAATTTAGGCATTCTGGCCTAAGACTGCAGACAGACAAAGAAAAGGGTACAAATGTAAAAGAGGAAATCATGGATTTTAGAAATTGCAAGTAATTTCTTCATGCTCAATAGCTGGATATCTTGGAAAATTTGGTTTGTCTATTGGGTGTAGAAACAAGAATTGTGGTTTTCCTAACTTCTAATCTGTATTTCCCTAATACCTAAATAGGAAAACAAATACTATTTCATCTGAAATGAAAACAAATCAAAATTCACTTATTATAGAACATACTATATAGATATTAATTTACTATATTATATACTATATAGATATTAATTTACTTCCCAACATTCTGACCCAATGAGGCAGTTTTAAGGAAAATATTAGGGCCAAACAGAAATTTTTCTTGTTTTCTATTCTTCATTCTCAATCTGAAAGAACACCTCTAAAATGCAATTAGCCAATTCATTTTCTGGTTTCCAGTTCACTCATGTCCCTAAACAGTCCTATATTTATAAATTAAATTTAAATTTAGATGGAACACTGTTAGAGTTCAAAGACTTTTTTTTTTCTTTTTTGGGAGGTTACTGGGGATTGAACCCAGGGGTGCTCAACAATTAAGCAACATCCCCAGCCCTTTTTTATATGTTATTTAAAGATAGGATCTCAATAAGTTACTTAGGGTCTCACTAAATTGCTGAGGCTGGCTTTGAACTTGCCATCTCCTGGCTCAGACTCCCAAACTGTTGGGATTACAGGTGTGTGCCATCCTAGAGTTCAAAGGCTTTCCATGGTACCTAATAATTTTCAACATAACCCAGAAGACCATGCTCAGACCTCTGTTGTTTCTACGGCCTCACTTCATTCCTATCTTCCACTTGCTCTTCTCCTATATAACTGCAATTCATATTTTCTGACATTTAAGCATTGGTACCTGATAATCCATTGCTTAATCTATCTTAATCTCCCTTTAGTGTTTGCAATTTTTACTTAAATGTTATAATTTTAATTTCTCTTAGCACTGCAAAGAAATTGTTTAAAAATGCTTTCTTAATAACATTCTCTATTAATTAAAAAATCTTATTTATTTATTTATCTATCTATCTATCTATCTATCTATCTATTTATTTCTAGGGCAGACACAGTGGTACATTCCTGTAATGCCAGGTACTTTGGAGGCTGAGGCACGAGTATCACAATTTAAAGATGAGCCTGGGTAACTTAGTGTCTAAAATAAAAATGTTTGGGATGTAGCTCAGTGGTAGATCACCCCTGGGTTTAATCTCAAGTACCACCAAAAAATTATATATATATATATACACACATATATATGTGTGTATTTTATATATATACTTATATATATGTTTATATACCAAAGAATATATCCACATATCTGAACTCATATGCCCATATGTATTATTTAAATGTTTGTCAACATTTGAAATTTTATATTTTTCTCAAATTTTTAAAATTTTTTAATTGAGTTCTTCAAAAATTTGTTTTATGTTTATAGAAAAAAGAACAGAAATTTTCCATGTGTTTCTTTTCGCCCCTCTTTATGGATTATTTGCTAAAATTGATTAGCCAATGTTAAAACATCATTAACTAAAATGTATTTTACTTTAGGGGCTATTCCTGGTATATATTCTATTGTCTTAAACAAACATGTAATATGATATGTGTACATCATTAAAGTATCATAGGGGAGAGTTCCTGTTCTGCCTTATTTGTTCCTCCTTCTCTCACACTCCTAATATTTTTACTGGCTCTATAGCTTTGACTATTTCTCTAGGATACATACATGGAATCAGACTGTGTGTTGCCTTTTCAAATTGACTTCTTGAACTTAGCAATACGAATTTGTTTCCTCCATGTGTTTTTGAGCTTGATACCTCTTTTCTCTGCATTGTTGAAAGCTTTCCATCATGTGGATACTATACAGTTTGATTTTTTACTCATTAATTGAAGGTCATTATTGGTCATATCTGAGATTTGGCAATTATAAATATAACTACTCTAAAAATTGTGTACATCTTTTATGAGTACACGTTCTCAATTAATTTGTCATACATAACTGGAGTGTGAGTTCTGGATTACAGGTTATTAGTATGTTTAGTTTTGTAAGAAATTGACAACTGTCTTTCAAAGTTGTTATATTCTATCCACCATTTGGTTTTGGTGTTTTGGATTTTATATACTCTAATATATTGTGGTGGTTTCTCATTGTCATGGTTTGGGTCAGATACATTTCCATGAGCCATGTACTAAAACTGATCACCAGACTGTGGTGCTTTTGAATGGTAGGGGAACCTTTAGGAGGTGGGGCCTAGTGGAAGGAAGTCAAGTTATTGAATGTGTGCTCTTGAAGGGGACATTAGAAATATGGTCCCTCACTCTTTTTTTTTTCCTTCTTTTGTTTTCTGGCTGCCTTGAGGTGAGAAATTTCCTTGACCACAGGCTTCTGCCATGATGATCTGTCTTGCTATAGGTCCAAAAGCAAATAGACCAAAAGAGAAGGGACAGAAATTCCTGAAATCATCAGCCAAAATAAATATCTCTTTCTATTAATTGGTTTATTTCAGTTGTTCTATCACAGCAATGGAAAGCTGACTAACACAGTTATTCTTGCAATATGAAATCTCAAAAAAAAGGTATGTGATTTGGACACATTTTCATATGTTTTTTGGCCATCTGCATATCATTTTTGAAAATGTGTCTATTCAGATCTATTTTTGGTATTTTTTCTGTTACTGTTGAATTCTATGTGTTCTTTTTATATCTTATGTTCTTTTATCAGTGTTCTCAATGACTATAGCATTAGAGTAAGACTGAAGTCAGGTAGTGTCAGTTCTCCAATACTGTTCTTCTCTGTCAAACATAATTAAATATATTTTGTAAATATGTTCTCCAGTGTGTGTCTTCTGTATTTATTCTTTGAAGAATGTCTTTCAAAGAGCAGAAACTTTCAAATTTAATAAATTTGAGGTTACATTTATTTTTCTTTTATGGATTGTTCTTTTCGTATTATATGTGAAAAAAAATCATACCTAAACCCAAGTTCACCTACATTTTCTCCTAGAATATCATCAAGGAGTTTCATAATTCTGTATTTTACATTTAGGCTTATTATCCTTTTAAAATTAAGTTTCATGAAAGTTATAAAGCCTATGTCTAGCTTAATTGTGTGTATGTGGGTATCTGGTTGAAAATCTATTCTCTATGCATTGAATTCCCCTTGCTCCTTTATCAAAATTCAGTTGAATATATTCGCACAGGTCAACTTCTATACTTTCTGTTCTATACCAATGATTGATTTGTCTATGTTTTTCACCAACACCACAATGTTCTCAACGATTACAGCATTAGAGTAAGACTGAAGTCAGGTAGTGTCAGTTCTCCAATAGTGTTCTTCTCTGTCAATATTGTGTTAACTCTATGAGGTCCTTTACTTTTCCATGTAAACTTAGAACTGGTTTGTTGACATATACAAAATAGCACTAACTCTGATTGCATTAAATCTATTTCAAGTTGTGAAGAAGTGATAATTTGAAAATCCCAAGCCTTTGTATCCTTAAATATTCATGAAATATCTATATATAGTTAGTTCTCTGTTCATTTTTAATAGATTTTTGTAGTTTTTCTCACATAGTTTTTTATACATATTTTGTTTGATTCATAACTAAGAATTTCTTCTTTTTGTACAAAAATAAATGATATTGTTTGATTGATTTCAAGTTCCGATTGTTTGTTTGCAGTATATAGGAGCTACTTTTGCATATTAATCTTACATCCAGTCATTTGGCTGTAGTTACTCTTTTGGGGTTTGAGGAGTTACTGGGGATTGAACTCAGGGGCATTAACAACTGAACCACATCACTAGTCCTATTTTTTTTTTTTGTATTTTATTTAGAGACAGGTTCTCACTGAGTTTCTTAGCACCTCACTTTTGCTGATGCTAGCTTTGAACTCAGGATACCCCTGCCTCAGTCTCCTGAACTACTGGGATTATAGATGTCCGTCACCAGGGCCAGTTTCTAGTTACTTATTAATTCTAGAAATTTATAAGTTTATTTTTTGTAGAATAATTACATAGACAATAATCTCATCTGAAAAGGTAGTTTTTTTTTTCATCCCAGTCTATCTTATGTTTCCTTTCTTCTCTGAAGTTCTTAGTTATATTTTTTCTCTCCATTTTTAGTGGCTTACCTTGAAATATATATTTTTTACTTAATCCAAGTCCAAATTAAAATAATAGCATAATACTTGGTGGAAGGGTTAGTACATAATAACAGAGTAGTTCTAAGTATTCCTTTCCATTTCTTATAACACTGTTATAATTCAAATATTTCAATATAAGTTTTAATCACCATATACATTGTTGCTGATATTATTTTTAATGGTTATCTTTTATATTATTAAGACAAATGAAATACGTTATTTTATTTTTATTTTTAATGTCCTTTTTGTTGCACTACATATTTGTTTCTGATATTATTTTTCTAATTTCTGAAAAACTTATTTTGTCATTTCTTTCAGTGCAGGACTACTGATGATGAATTTCTTCAGTTTTGACTGAAGTAGTCTTTATTTCCCTTCACTCTTGACCAACAATTTCTCTGGATATTGAAATCTAAAATTACTGTCTTTCAATATTTAAATATTTTATTCCACTGCTTTGCTTATCTCATTTCTAAAGGGAAGTTCAATGTCATTCTTACCCTTGCCTTTCTCTGGCTAAATTGCCCCCATTTCCTCTGTGTTCTTTAAATATTTTCTATAGTTAGTTGTAGATATGTTTATTTTTATCCTGTTTTCATATGTGTTTGGTGTCCATGACTAATTTTGGGTTTTCTTTCTTTCTTTCTTTCTTTCCTTCTTTCCTTCTTTCTTTCTTTCTTTCTTTCTTCCTTTCTTTCTTCCTTTCTTCCTTTCTTTCTTTCCTTTTCTTTTTTTAGTAAATAATGCTTCAAATGTTTCTTCTCTTCTTCTGGAAATCCTACTCTAGCCATTTGTCAATCACAATTCAGGTTTTCATACCTTATTAATGGTTACTATGGAAGGTACTTCTCTTGGGCTTTTTCTCCAGGAATTTGGGATTCTGTCTCCTGCTGTCTTTATCTCAGATTTTAGAGTAACATTTGACTCTCTCACCATACTTTTTGATAGGCTTAAGAATATTAGTTGATTTTCAGTTCATTCAACCTTTTTTTTCATGTTGTAAGGATAGGGATCATGACATCTGTTATAGTTATAAATTATGGTTTAGAAATAATAGAAATACTAGAATCCCCTCACCAGAAGGACATATATGAGACAAAGCAAGAAACTTAAGAGGGAAATATTTGGTTATGGTAGCCTTAATATGATCAGGGCATTAATCCCTTCATAAGTATTAACTGAGTGGGAACTGTAGGCAGGTAGAATATGGTTGGAGGAAGTGGGTCTCTGGGGTTATGCCTTTGGGGTATATATTTTGTCTCTGTGGAGCTGAGTCTCTATCTTTCTCTCTGATTTCTAGTGTGACGTCCTTAGTCACTTTCCTCCACCACACTCTTCTACCGTAATGTTCTGCCTTGCCTCAGGACCAGAGCAATGAAGCTGGCCACTTCAAGGACTAGGGCCTTTGAAATTGTGAGCCCCCATATCAACTTCTCTTCATTTCACTGTTCTTGTCAGCAGCCAACAAGCTAGCTAAAACAACAACCAAGTTCATCATTGCATGCCAGACTGGAAGCCAGACTGTCTAATTGTTCTTTGAACTGTGTATCATTAACTTTAACCTGTACTTTTTCTTTTTTTAATCACATACTAGAATCAACATATGATGAAATAAATCATCATTATCTTATTCAATATTCTTCCCAGTGCTTGTGTGATGCTGAATAAATTTTTGCTAGAATGAATGAACAAGTGATACTTTAATCATGAAAAGTTTTCCATTCATATTCATTATATGCCTTTCATGGAAGAAACTTACTGCCAATAATATAATTGGATCAATTTTATTCAAAAATGCTTTGAGTTTATAACTAAAAGAGATAATTTTCTTTCAAATATTTTCTTTAAATTAATAGCTGGTTGAAGAATAATTTCCTAAAGTTGTACTGTGTGTGACAGAATTTTTATGTTAAATAGGAGCCAGGCTAATCAATCCAATATAAAATCTTTGCTCATGACAGCTGCTAAAAGAGCTCATGGGTTCCTCTTTACAGTGTACTTCTGTGGCAATAATTGTAATCCTGTTTTCTATTATGCTGCTCCTGACAGTCTCCAGAGGATCACTGAAATGACAAGCTTCCCCAATCAGTTCATCAGAATATTACAGCTGCTTTTCAGGAAAATTGATCAGTCAAGGGGAAATTTGCTATTCCCTATTGATTTGCATGTCCTTTTAGACTGATATAAGAAACTCTTGCATGATACCCTAGCGTGGTTAGGGTATAACCTAACCATGGTTAGACTAGCATTATAACCTCTAGCATGGTTATATCATGCTAGAGGTTATAATAAAATGTTTTTGTTCTTTCAATTTATCTTAAATATCTTAAATATTTTATGAAAATTTGAATAATTTGTGGTGAAAATCATAATTTTAAAATAACATTATAAAATGGGATAATCCATTTTGATCAAGGCAAAATCGATTAAATTAATATTGATTTAAAAAAAAAAACTCACTAGAGAGGGGCATATGTTGCCCAGGGGTAGAGTGTTTGCCTAGCATTCCTGAGACCCTTGATTCTTGGATTGGATCTCTAGCATCACCACAAAAAAATAAAGAAAGAAAGAAGTTGGAGAAAACAAAAGAAAAGAAAAAAAAAGTCTCTACATTTCTAGATTCTCACCTTTGTTTCATAGAAAAGAAATATGTTAGGTTAAAATATTTAATTTTATTCATTAGCAAATAGAGTTATCTCTTAGTCTTTGACTAAAAGTTTATGTTATAAAATAACCAAAAATGAAAACTTATATCTTGGTGTTCTTGAAACCTCAATTTTCTTTGAATGGTATAAGGAATGTCATGATAATTTCTTTTCTATTAAAAAGAATATCATATCTGAATAATAATTATAATTTTGAGTGCTGATCATTTAAAGTACATGATTACCCACTGTTAAATATTTTCAAACTTAATGTTTATTATCCCATGATAGACTCCAATTTTTAAATTTATGTATGTATTTCATCTCATCTATATGCTAATTGATCAATTATATTGGGATATAAATAAATCTCAAATAAAGTTTTCAAGTCTACTGCATAGAAATTTAATAATTTCTCATCAAGATGATGTTGCAGAAGTGTGTAGTTTCTGAAATTAGCTAATATAATACATATATTTAGGCTTTGCAAATGAATAAAGATAATTTCTTGGTGCCTTATTTTGATAAAAATGTGTTATAATTAAAAATGTCTGAAAGAACTACTTTACTGTAGCTGGAATAAAACATCATCCAGCTCCACCTTCCATTCTCATAAAATTCACAGAGCAGGTTCCAAACTCCAGCTAGGCCAGCAGGGCTTTTCAGAACAGACTGTAGAAGTTAATAGCACCTATCTAGTGTGTGCAATTCTGAATTAATTCTAAGAGGTTTTTTTGTTGTTGTTTTTCCTGTTTTGATTTCTTTCTTTCTTTTCCTTTTATATTGATGGGAAAAGAGGTCACAAATGTGAATGGAACAGGGTGAAAACAGGAGAGGACACTGGGACCCTAGGGACGAAGCAAAAAGGATGTTCTTGCCAAAAGCTAACTGTGATAAGTGTTTGGTGCCTGCAAATCTAAACTTTTTCTTTCGCTATCTTGGGAAGAAAAGTCCTTAGAGGATGACAGAGACTGCATAATGACTGGTATTTCATCCCAGAGCTTTCCTTCTACATTTATTTGCACATGCATGATTTTATAAACAACATCAAGTAAAATTTAGCTTAGGAGACCAACAGAATAAGTGTTTTATTACCACACCATGTTCATTTAATTATAAAAACATATTGGCTTTGATGTTATCAAATAGCTACCTTAGGTTATTTTTTCTAATCAATTAATTATGATTTTTTTCACACTAATACATTTTAAGTGATTTGTTTTAATTTTGCAAGTTTGAGAAGCAGGCACTACCTGAAGTGTACAAAATTTAGTTTAGTTTGCTGGAGAAAATGTACATATACATATATAGATACACAGTAAAAATATAGCAGGAGAATATGCTAAGCAAGTGACCACTCAAATGTCCATCCATTTGTTTACTCAATAATTCAAGATGTATTTATGCATGATGCATAATGTTCAAGAAAATCAGGTTCACTAGTAGAGACATAGTACTGAAAAAGACAAATCAGTCCTTGCCTTCAGGGATCTTATATTTTAATAAGGAAGATAATGATAACATCTGTGCTCTAGAACTACTGAAATCTACTTTCAGTCTACAAGCCTTACCATAATCCAACATTTTCTTTGAGATATATTCCTTTTTCAGATATGGTCAAATTTGTCTCATTTCTTTTACAATAAAATTCCCCAAAAGGTCTATGATTATTTTATTCACTTACTAAGCTATCAGTGCTACTTAATTCATTTTAGTCACTTCTATTTCCATCTAGCTGGCTGACAATGCTCAGATCAGCGACCAGTAAGTCAGTCGCATCCTGCTCACCAAAACCAATTATCTTTCTTTATCTTGCAATAACCTTGACACATCCCTGAAAAAAAACTTTGTCATTGGTCCCCTACCTCATCACCTCACTTGTTACTTCCATTCAATCAATTTATCTGATGTTTCCTTTGGGTGACCTTTAAATGTTAGATTACTCAAAGCCTTATGATTTAGCCCTATTTTTATTTCTGTCTAGTTCTTTCAAGAGACCTTATTCAAGTCTATGAATACTAATATAACCTTACACTTTCTAAAAATATATTTGATTAAATCATTTCTTTTGATCTATATCTGTATATGTAATTACCTACTTATCCCCCTCACAGGAAATATTCAATAATCAACTCACATTTAACCAATAAAAACTGACACAAAGATTGTAATCTTTACCCATAACTTGTTTCTCATTAACTCAATACGTGACACTGGGATATGTCTTCAAAAACCAAAGATTATAATCATTGACACCATCCACCAGATCTCATCATCATTATCACTTCAAAAATATATCCTAAACTTGATCATTGTTTTTTTATCTCCCTTCTATTGCCTTAATCAAACCTACCTTACTAAAAGTACTGCGTGACCTTTAGTCATTGTAAATAACTTTTTTTAACAGTATCTACAGTGCTCTGTACTTTATTACCCTTTCCTTCCTCTCTAATTTCATCTCTTATTTATCTCCTTTATTGTGTTAGGTCAGAAGCATTAAGCTTTTCATCCTGTAAAATTTTTTTTGGTTGTCAATGGACCTTTATTTTATTTATTAATATGAGGTGCTAATAATTGAACCCAGTGCCTCACACATGTTAGGCAAGGGCTCTACTATTGAGCCACAACCACAGCCCAACCTGTACTTTTAACATGACAAAATCTCATCAAATTTAAGTTAATTGTACCTGCTGTCTCAGATATGTATATGAAGTAGTTCAGAGTAATTCAGGTTTTCCATCAAGTGTCCATTTTCAGAAAAGATCCCTAAATAATCCTAATTAACATATGCTCCTCTTCTCTCCATTCAATTTCAATTATACACTAGGTTTATATTCTTTATAATACTTCTCACAAAGAAAGTATTTTTGTTGACGTCTCTGTTTTATTTTCAAAATTTACATGTGTCTAGCATATCAATGAATACTTACTGCATGACTAAAATCCTCTTTTTAAGTCTTTTCTCCAACATTATTTTAATTTTTTTTTTTTTGTACCAGGGATTGAACCCAGGGCGCTTAACCACTAAGCCACATCTCCAGCCTTTTAAAGAATATTTTATTTAGAGAGAAGAGTCTCAATGAGTTACTTTGGTTCTTGCTAAGTTGCTGAGGCTGGCTTGAACTCATGGTCCTTCTTCCTCAGCCTCCTAAATCACTGGGAATACAGGCATACACCACTGTACTCAGCTCATTTTAACATTTTTTAGAATCAAGACTAGATTTTTTTTATTTCCTGATCTCACATTAGGCTCTTGAAAATTAGGCTCTTGAAATTAAATTTAACATTAGGTTCTTGAAATTAAATTTAACACTAGTCAAAAGATTAGTTGCCTTTAGGAAGTTAAGACATCATACATTAAATAACCAATTATTTGCACTTCATTAGTAGAACATAATATAACATTAACATATCTCAGTGCAAAGCACAATTAATGAGTAGAATCTCAGCTTTAGCTGGGATTTTAATAATTCTCTTTTTTTTCTGCCTCTGTGCCTTTCAATTTTTACTTACTGTTTCTAATCTTCACTTTATGTAGCTATAAAGTAGGAATAATTGTAATTACAGTTATCTAATTCATAGATTTCCACTATATATTAACTGAGATAATATATATTTAAGCGCTGTCACTGACTATGACAAAGTTTACAGAAAATGAATTTTAACATCATTGCTAATATTTTGAAGGCTTGAATTTTAAATGTAAAATAACCCATGATGTCGAAAAACCTCTATTTAATTGTTATGGTATCATACTCTTATGCAATATGTTGCAAATAATACATAACATAGTCATATTATAGAAAAAAAATATAAAATAAAGTGCAGTAGCCCATAGTCTTATTTCTTTCCCTTTTTTCTCCTTTCCTTCTTCCCCCTTCCTTCTTTTTCTTTTTTTCTCCTTGTAATGAGAGCTTAGAATGTTCTTTCATCACAAAAATGACCCAAACAACATTGTTGTCAGCAAGAACCAAAAGATAAGTACAGAAATTCTAAAATTAAATGTGCTTATCTTTGCCAAATTAAATTTACTACATGACCATCTATAAGAAGCATTGGAAAAAGAAACTGGTCTAATATCCTTAACAAAAACTAGAGGACACAAGAATTATTGCTCTCTATTCATGAAAATGTATTCAGTGATGAAATGACAAATTGTTCACTGTAGTTATAATAAATAACTCCAATGCCTGTAAACCTCAAAACTCTAATTTACAAAAGGGGGATAAAATATTCATTGCCTTATTGGGCTAATATACAAGTTATAGCAAGCTTGCAGGCTGGATGTAACATCCTCAGAGGAAGAGCACCTGCTTAGCCTGCCTGAGGCCCTGAGTTGAATCACATGCACCACAAAAACCAAAAATTATAAGTATAATCAAATTCATTACTTACTTATATAGGTAATAACTGATTAAAATTTACCTACTGATATTATTATTATAGTATAATAATAAAACAGTTGAACATTTGAATAGTATATTTGTTGCTTACAATATGAACATCCAAGAAGGCTGGTATTGTAGGATATTAAGTTATATAAGACATATGTACAAAGCCTTGATGTGAAGACACAAGACAGTAAATAAATATAGCTGAAGAAGTATGTAATTCACTTTTTCCTCAAAAATAAAATCCCATAATAGCATTTTGTATAATTCTAAGTACAGGGCCTAAGTATTGTTGGAGTTGGTCAGACTTCACTTTACCAGGTAGATAAACTTGCTGTTTTTAATAAAGGGAAATGGGAAAATTCAATCAATTTTCAAGCATGTTTTATGCACTTCAAAATATTTCAAATAAGAGATGTAATATTGTGATTAAAAATAAGAAATCTAATTAATCAAGATTTCTAGAATAAAGCCCTATTAATAAATATAGTTGAAATAATGAGTTCATAGTTACACGGTTTTTCCTTCAAAAATAAAACCCTATAATAATATTTTGTAATTATAAGGATGATTTACATGCAAAAAACAATCCACCCACAGAGAACTAGATTTCTGTTAGAAAGTTGCACAGGATATTGCCAATGGAACATGTGTGCATTAAGAAAAGTGTGTTTTTTAACTTTGATTGTATTTTGACTTTACATAATATTTGGAAGTTTCAAAAGACTTAGGAGGAAAATAAAATCAATATACAAATGACATATATCCTGAAAACATTTTGAAAAAAACAAAAATGTAGACTCAGAGGGTTTTCTCGTTAATTGTCATTCAACATAACATGAAAAAGATTAAGACCATTGAAATAGTAAGATTAAATCTAAGATAATTCATGCCCTGGAAAAAATGAGAGTTTGACAAAAAGTAGAAATTACAATCAATCCATGTTCCTTTGAGCCATTTCTCTTTCTCTATTATCATTTGCTGGAATAATCTCTCAGTGTAATTTAAATAAAAGCGATGGTCTAGATTATCTATGAGAATTAGCTTTCATGTGTGTGTTGGTAAGGGGAACAGATAAATATATAACAGATATATGAAGAGATAAATTGATATACAAATGGTAGATGGACAGATAAAAGCTTATTGAAAAATATTTGGGTCTAACTATTTGATATGCAAGATAAGTATGTATAATATATTTCCAACTGGAATGTTCACCTTGACATAATTGCACCCTACCTCGTTAAGTTTTCAAAATAAAAATAATTCAGACGGGAAGATGGCGGCGAGGGGAGTGCATTACCCCCGTGTGCTGCTTCACTGTGTGGGAGTATGACAAGTCAGGACGGCTAAAGGATATCTTGTTAGGAATTTCCAGCAATAGTGGGGTGCTCTGGAACCTGGAGGAAGGATTTCCATCGCATGAGGATCTGCTACGGGGACTCAAAGGCGAGAGGTTTGTCGCACGGAGGGTAACACGGCTTATTCAGCAAATCGCCCCGCGGCTAGAGTCTGCAGCGCGCGCTGGGATAGAGACGCAGGGTTACAGCGCTGCAGTTTCTGCCAGCC
>NW_025999925.1:12962342-13007331 GCF_001458135.2 Marmota marmota marmota
GGTAGAGAGAGAGGAGGGGAGGGGAGGGGAGAGGTGGGGAGGGGGGAGGGTGGAGGATGGGAAAGGCAGCGGAGCACAACAGACACTAGGATGGCAATTTGTAAATCAATGGATGTGTAACTGATGTGATTCTGCAATCTGTGTATGGGGTGAAGGTGGGAGTTCATAACCCACTTGAATCAAAGTGTCAAATATGATATGCCAAGAAATTTGTAACGTTTTGAACAACCCACAATAAAAAATTAAAAAAAACAAAACAAAACAAAACAAAACAAAAACAAAACTATAAAAAAAAAATAAAAATAAAAATAAAAATAATTCTAAGGCATACATGCTCGGTTATTAAGGGGAAAAAAAAATAAGTGTTCAATTTTTTTCCTTAGGGTTTCCTTGAAATTTTCCTTGTAAAAACTCTGAGCGTAAGAAAAAGATGCCCATAGTGTTTATACACAAATCATAGCAAGAAAAGTATAAATTTCATGTAAATATTTTGACATGTTTAACACTAACTAGTATGATCATATTTCCTTAGCTAAATTATGTAAAAATAATAAATAAATGAAAACTTAAATATATTCTAAATTACAAAGACTTGAGCCCTCACAGACATAATTTGGATGCAACTTTCTACTCTAGTCACCTGCCATGTTTTCTTAGGAATTCATCCATTATGTTTCTATGCCAGTCTGTTCATACCATGTGAGGCTCTTCAGGAATCAACAGAAGAAATTGGCTTTCTAATGGACTTGACTAATTTTCTGATTGTCTATGGCTGTGTAGCAATCTAACCAAAATATATTTTAAAGAACAAATTATATTATCTCATTATAAAATAAGTGATATAATGATATATCATTATATATATATATGATTATATGGTGTAATAATATCACCAATTTTACAAGCAGAGTTTAGAGCTCCGTTTGCCAATTCCTCCATTCTATGAGGCGTGACTAGGTTGTTTAGGTTGATATGTGACACTGTTAATCCCCTGGTGGGAAGCACAGGTTTCTCCTTCATGTAGAATGGTGCTTTTCTGAGTAGACTTCTCAGCAGTGTCCTCAGACTTACATGGCTTAAGATCCCAGGGGACAAAGCTGGAAGCCATTCATCTTCTTTAAGGCCTCAACAGGGACAGTGTTATTTTCACCAGTCAAATAGCTCAGGTCAAATTCAGGAGTAAAAGAAACAGTGTCTAGTTCTTGATGAGTAAAAAAAATCAAAGAAAATGCAGCCATCTTTAATAAGCAATGGTATTTAAACCTGTGATATTCCACTTCGGTAACATTCTCATGAACATGCATGCCCTTACATAGCACAGAACACATTCACATGTCTCATTATTGAGAAATGATATGCAGAAATGTGGCATTCAAAAATCTATACTCAAATAAAAACATTTCTGTCAGAGAAACAACGTGCAGATGCAAATCTTATATCTCCCCTGCTAACACAAAAATGCATTCAGTTCCTCAGAGCTGCAGTAAACCACATCGGTTCAAACAGCTTCAAATTGGGAAAAAATAGTTTTTATTTGCCTGAAGGGTTGTAAATATGTTTAAGTTTGTTTATATTTCTCTCCAAATTAAATATTTTGATCCCAAAGGTAAAATTAAGTTTCTACATTAGTAGGTATAAACTGCCTTAAATTTTTAAAAATAGTTCTCCTGACTTACAGTCATTAAATTAAAAAATAAATCAATTAATTAAGAGCTAGCCTTAGAGAGAATACATATTCCATTGAATAAGTTGGAAATTTTGATATTTTCTGATGAAAATAAGAATGACATTTTCTTAAAAGGAACTCAGTAATGACATATCAAGTATGTGCTACTTCTTTAACAGAATATTTAACAAAATACACAAATAAGATTAATAGTGGGGTTCAGGGACTATCTCAAAAACCTGCAAGTGTATTTGAGGGAAGTGAAAAAAAAAAGAAAGGATAAAAGAAGGCAGGTAGACAGGAGACAAGCGGGCCAGGAAAGAGGTAAGGAGATAGGGCTGCACTTGGCAGTCTGTGAAGGATGGAGGGAAGTAAACAAAAGTAAAACAGCAGAAAGACACACCGCACCACGTGCAAGAGGAGTGGGGTTGTCTGCCACAGAGTATGTTTCAGAGGGAAGGTATCCATAGCATCACAGCAGAGTATAAATATTTAATGGCAGACTGAATACTTGAGGATGGAAAAATTGTCTGACCAAAAGACAAGAAGGTAAACAGTAGCAGGAAGTGCATGAGGAAGAGAAAACTTAACAGTAGGATAAGGATTTGTTCCCATAAGGAACAAAAGATGACAGGACAGGCTCTTTTTACGTGCATTCATAACTTTAAACAAGAAGGAGGAAAAGAGAACTTTAGATGGATGTTCTTTATATGGAGTAGCTATATGTCGGAAATAGCACTTTATATATGTCCATATATATAATATATATAAAGTATATATAAATCTGGCTGGTATATCAAAAATATCTTGGCAAAGAATTATCAAGGAAAAGAGATCTTTTACAGATGCTGTTGTTTAAAATCCATGTAGTTAACAAGACCAAAGGAAAAATATGAGGCAGATTTGAGGGAAGAATCATCAATAATAGTAATTAATATTGAAATAAGATTTCTTTTCTTGATCATTAAATCATCTTTTTATATTATCTGCTTTTAAGTGAGCAAATATCTATTAAAAACATCACCTTTCCCTGAGATACACAATGGGTATTCAATTCTATTAGCTTTCTAATAAATTGTATTTCATCAAAAATAATAAAATGAAATAAATTCTGTGTTTACTTTTATTCTTCAATGGTAAAGCATTTTTATTTCCCTAAAACACTACAATTAAGGCAGATAGTAGGAAGAAAAATAAGCATTTGAGTGTTTTTAATGTGCTGGTGAAAACTGAATTTTATCAGGCTTATGTTAATGGTGTCCCATTTGCATTTTTTGATTATTGTTAATATTTTAGTAAATTGTCATTGAATTGACTTTGCCTACTCTATTAAATTGCATGAAAGTATCAAAAGGGAAATCATTGTAAATGAAATATGATTATTACATTTACCTTTTTTAACTTTAAATATCATTTTCAGTTTTATGGATTATAGTAGAGCAATGTATAAAATATTTATACAAGTGAATAAAAGTATATTTCTAAAGAGCCACAAAGTCCTAATAAGCTCATTGTTTGGGGAAATAGTATATGATTATTTTCCATTACTTTAGGAGATTGCTATACAAGAACATAGTCAAACTCATTTATATAGTGTTCCAGGGAGAATGGTATTCTTTTGTTATTTCTTATTGATGGGGATTTAACTCTGGATGTCTGACATTGAGCTGAATAACCCCTGTTGGGATTTGAAAATCCTTTCATAATAGGCAGAATTTTTCTATGCATAGACTGGGAAAACTAGCATGGGTCCAGGGTAAAAACATTTTTAAATTGTAGGTTTGGAAAAAAGAAACAATAATAGTATACATTACACCTATTTTTTTGTTCACTAGTATCATTCATTGACGACAACCTATTTGTTCATTAATAAATGCATAAATGAGGTTGTAACAGTATTAGTGTTAAAATTATTTTAGGGAAAAATTAAAAATGAATGAATTAAGTTATAATTTTCACTTATTTCAAAAATGTAATTACATAGTAAAATATTAATCTAACATTTTTCATGTGCAAGAAAGTCTTAGTGATTCTTATCTTCATTCCTTAATTTATAATCTCAACTTTCCTTTTTGACTTAGGGAAAATGAAACCATATCTGTGAGATTATTTTAATCAGAGGAAAAAACAACAAAAACTCTTCACTTTAATTCCATCAGTACATTTTTCCCATCAGAATAAAAGCATTTGATCTACAATATTTTTTCTCATTTCTTTCTATGCTGTCTATAGAGAAATGCATTTCATCATGACACAATCTACTCGACCAATTCCTTCCCAGTTGCTATTGTGAGAACTCTATTAATCTTGAGCATCTTTAGTTTCCTTTATATTCCTTATTATATTTCCATTTTGTTAGTTACTATTTGGCCAGTCATATTTCTCCTTTCTGAATATATTGCTCAACTTCCAAATAACTTCCTATACAAATACTGCTCTAGGCATTTGTCATAATTCCAATGAAATTTTGATCCAAAATATTTTAAAGGTATGATATTAAGCAGGCTAGGTATAAAACTCAGTGGAAGAGCATTTGCCCTTGCCCTGCTTGTGTAAAGCCCCGGGTTTAATCACTGGCACTGAAAACACACACACACACACATATATATGCATACACATAAATAAATATATATATATGTACATATATATGTATATATATATATATATATATATATATATGTACATGTATATATTTATATTGACTTTACCTACTCTATTAAGTGACATGAATTGAAACCCCACTAACAAAAAAGGTAACAATGTTCTAAAGATACCATGGCATAATGGGATTACAAATATTTCCATTCTTTGGCAAAGTAAAATATGGATAGGTTTACTGTAGATACATGGAAATGTTACCTTGCTTTATTGAATATATGTAAAAATATTAATCAGTTCTTTGCTGCACAATGAAATTCATTTATAGTACAGAAAAAGATGAAACCTGGATGGGTAAATATCAATATCTGCATATTTATATGCATTCATCTCATCGCAAAACCAGTCATGGTCTAAACACAAAGCCAGGACAGGTGTGCTCAAACTCTGAAACAGCTGTACCAGAACAGGGTCAAGGGCATGTGTATAAGCATACTGGAAGCAATTATTATTACACTGGGTTCTACCTTCTTCTTTTAGTAGCAGCAGAATCATCAGAAATATTAACAAGATGAATTTCAATAAAAAACCCTTTTACAGCAATCATCAAATTCATAATCTAACATATTTTCTTTCTAGACAGAAAAGAACCTGTTGTCCAGAAAATTACCCATCAACTTACATAGTATCAGTAACATATGTTCACTTGATAGAAATTGCAAAGGTTGGCATCACTTATAATTTTAAATCTGCTTAAAAGCTCTATGGTTTAATTTTGACTCTGGTGCCAATAGCAACAGAATGAAATATATTTACTTTCAGAATTTACAACTTTCAAAATGATGAAGACATAATTAATGGATAATATAAAATTTATTATGAAAAACCATAGAATTATAGTTGCTTAGTCTTTTAATAATTTAAAATTTTTGTTAATTAGATGTGACAGGTTATATATTACTTAACACTACATATGTCTTTGAAAAAAATAAAAGTGTACTATACATATATGTAACTATATATATATATATATATATATATATATATATATATACACACACACATCTATATATGTTTGTGTACACACACACACACACACACATAAAACCCCTGTTCGATATGAAGGGTCCCCAAAAGCTCATGTTTGAAACAATGCAATAAATATTCAGAGTTTCCATAAAACTTGAAATGGAACCACCATTTGACCCAATTATCCCCCTCCTTGGTTTATACCCAAAAGTCTTAAGATCAGCATACTGCGGTGATGCAGTCATATAAATGTTTATAGTAGCTCAATTCCAAATAGCTAAACTGTGGAACCAGCCTAGATGCACTTCAATAGATAAATGGATAAGAATGTGTGGTATATATATACAATGGAATATTACTGAGCCATAAAGAGAAATAAAATTATGACATTTGCTAGGAAATGGATGGAACTGGAGAATATCATGCTAACTGAAGTAAGCAATCCCCCAAACCCAAAGGCCAAATGTTCTCTCTGATAAATGGATGCTAACTCATAATAAGGGTGGTGTGGAGGTAGGGAAGAATAGAAGTACTTTGTATTAGACAAAGGGAAATGAAAGTAAGGGAAGGGCAATGGGAATTTAGGAAAGATAGTAGAATGAATCAGACATTACTTTCCTATGTGCATATATGATTACATGACCAATGTAATTCTACATCCTGTACAACCAAAAGAATGAGAAATTATACTCCATTTATGTATGTCAAAATTCATTCTGCTATCCTGTATAACTAACAAGAACAAATTTTAAAAAAGAAATTTTCAGAGTTGAAATAAATAGATTATGAGAGGTCTGACCTTATTAGTGAATTAATCCACTGATATGGATTAACTGGGTGGTACTTGTAGGCAGGCAGGTTGTAGCTCAAGAAAGTAGGTCATTGGGGGTGTGGTTTTGGGCTTTATATTTTTTCCCTTGGTGAGAAGTGCTCTTTTCTCCTTTCTGGCTCTCATGATACGAACGCTTTCTTCCACCACACCTTTCCGCCATGATGTTCTACCTCATCTCAGGCCCAGGGTCATGGAGTCAAACCAACACAGATGAATCCTCTTAAGTTTTGATAAAACATTTCATCCTCTAAATTTTTCTTTGCAGGTATTTGGGTCACAGGAACAAAAACTGACTAAAAGAGCCCCTTAGGAGGTACAAAGTAAAAAAAAATGAAATTGTGTCATTTGAATAGGGTCCTAAGGAAGTATAGAATTCCATCAGCCAAAAAAGTGACAACAGTCCATGGAACTATAAATATTGTTATAGTATTGTAAAAATCTTAAATAAAAGATAGCTATTAAAGATCCTAATATGTAGGCATATGGAAGAAAAGGATAAATAACTTGATAAATTAAGACAGCCATGGTTTCAAAATACTTCTGAAAAGTTGGCACATTACATGGGATAAATGAATGAATTTTAGAGATGTATTCTTAATTTCTGTATTTAAATTTTTAAAAATCAATGGAAATCTCACTAAACTTATTATTGTGGTATTTTGATAAAAAGTCTTACTAAGCCAAAATCTAATTCTCTTTAATTAGTTACAGACATAATGGGAGGAAAATAGAGTTTCCTTCAAATACTTGAAGGACTATTTTGAGAAATAAGTATATTATGCTTTCTCTCTATATATATATACACACACACACACACACACACACACAAGCTTTGTGTTCTAAATATTGAAAATAAAGGCACTTGACAGAAATATAGAAAATCAGACTTTGGCTTTATATAATTTTTATTCAAGTAATGCAATGATAAAATCAAACTTAGCTCTACATTATTGTCTCTAAGTATTGTAAGTATTGATAGATTTACATAAGAATCTTAAATTATGAAGATACTAAAACATAAAGTTCCATGAAAGGAACCATGTAAAACTCTGGTTTTATTTTTTGGTTGTACTAGTTTTGTTTATGGCCCTTATTGATTATTGAACTTGTCACACCTAGAATAATATTAGGAACAAAGTAAGATATTGTGAAATGTTAATTAGAAGAATGAATGACTGAATGACATAAAATTATTTTATATTATTTTCAGATTGCATACAATTTTTACATTGCATCTCTTGGCAATTGAGAACTTACTGGGGTGATTCTGATATACATTTAATTATTGCTTATGAAAAATGGACAATCATACAAATGCTAATGATTTTCTAATGTGTTATATTCTACAACATCAAGACATAGTTGTTCAAAAATTCTGTATGATATACAAATTAATAAATAAATCTATATAAATAAAGATTAATTTCAGTTATTTGCAATTTGGGGAAAGTATATAGTGGGAGTTTTAAAAATCTACACAATAATCAATCCTGGGTGAATTGATTTAGCTATTTAACTCTAATTATCTTTATTTTCAATCCTCTCTTATTAGACAATATGAATGTGAATGATTTCAAATGTACCCCTTTTAATGAAATAAGACAGCAGATGGTAATTCATTTGAAATACACGCTTTAAACAACAAAATAATTTGAGAAAATTATACCTGATTAATATAAAAATAGTAGAAAAATAATAAATTTAGATGTTTATATCACTGGATTAAAATAATTTAAATATCTATAGAAATTTACCATATGAGCAAAGACCTATTTTAATATGCTTCATAAAATAACTCATTTTCACATTGTTTGAACTGAAGAAGAAATTTGCATTTAAAAATGGTAAGACTGACAAAAATTATATTTCTTTTTTATTGTTTCAGTTTTCAAGTTGCATCTTTTTGCAGTTGAGAACTTAATGGGGTGATTCTGAAACAATTTTCTTGCTTCAAAACCACCTTTTTTTCTCTATTTTTTCAACATTTTGCAGCGTTGCTCCCCTTCCCTTAGTTATCTAAGTCACAGTCAATAGCTACTGTGTCATTCATTTATTTGATGAAATCATACTGTGCTAATAAGAAACCAGAAACATACCAGACATTGGAAATAAGCAATATCTGTGTTTTCTGGTTTCAAGTGTGTATGGAATACAGAAAATGAAATCATAGGGAGGTTATTTGACACGACTCACTGTTATAAAAATGCAGAGACAGAGAACATAAAAGAAAATCTAGTTGAAAAATACAATCATGTTCTTTTCTTTCCCTCCTTTTCTCCCTCCCTCCCTCCCTTCCTTCCTTTCCTTTCCCTCTCTTCTCCTCTTCTTTCTCTCTCTCCTTCCTTTCCTTCTTTACCTTTCTTTCTTTCTTTTTTAGAAGGTCTACTTAAGAAGGTAAGAATGTGACAAGGAGAGTGTGGAATTAATGGTTCTGAAAAATAAAATTAAGAATGCAGGCACCCCAAAATGCAGCAGGCTATTTTTGAAGAAATTCTTGCCAGAAGACAGGTATGAAATGAAGAGAAAAGATGGAAGAGAAAAGAGCCTGAGTTGTTTCTGTTCTGGGATTTGTTCTCAGTTACAAGAAAATGGAGAAAAAATGAAGGGTTTTAAACAGCAAGGATTGTATGGCCAGATTATATTTTAGAGAATTAAAAAAATAAGACTAAATATTTTAAATATCTTAGACAAAGAGAAGATCAAAATCCTAGAGATTGGGTAAGAAACTGCCTAGGGTGTTTGGTAGAGAAAGAATCTGAGTCAGAGAGAAGAGTTTGAAAATATACTTTATCTGTGATGTGAAGACATGAATATATGCCCTGTGTGGAAACAGAAATAATAACTTGGATGAATAAAACGTCCACGTGTTATAAATAAATAGTGTCAATTTAAAGCTACTACATTCTCTAAATTGAATTGGTTAGCAACTAGTATCAAACTCTCCTTAAACTCTCCTCTGGTACTTATTGGTTCTTGACTAGGTATACTCTAATTTTTATTCTATTTTCTCAAAATTATCATAGTTTTCAGTTGCTATGCCCAGCCATAAACCTTTTCCATGCAGCCCACCATTAATTCACCTACTGACATCAGTGTAAAATCCTGGGCTGCCACGGTGTATCCTACAATATGAATCTTGACATGGACATTCTCTCTACACTCAGAAAAAAGTTTGGACATCCTTGAATTAAGTAATTGCTCTATTACTGTATTTATTTCCTAACAATGAATAACATGCAGAGCAAATATAAGGATGTCTGCTTACAAAAATACTTGTTTGTACTCCTATTATTATAAAATGAATGGCAATTGCAAAAATAGCATATATTCCATGATTAAGAGAGCAAAAGAAAGAGACATGATAGTAAAAGTTGAGTGTAAGCAGATTAAGAATAAATTGACATTGAATTTCAAAGGTGGGAAAACCTTAATGCTACAATGCAGATACACATTGATAAACACACATAAACATGTACACACAATTCTGTATAATTGTTCATACATTTTGTCTGAATATACCACTTCTTCAGTGCACCCATGTTATATTGATATCTGAGAACCTTCTTCAATTATTTATAAAAAAAAAAAACCTCAGCAGTCTTTTACATGTGGAAGCACTGTTCATGCCTTATATGCTAGCAGTAATTTTTCCTAAATTACTTTACCCCAAATCCAGTTGTATCAGGTCAGATGATTTAATGCATTTATGATATCCCAGTATTTTCATACCTTGACATTGCTTCAATATTTTATGTTTTTCTAATCCATTCTTGCTCTGCTTACTCTGTAGTAATCAACAGATATTTAAGTAACACAGTTACAACACTATTGCTATAGTTACAATCTACTTGTCATGCATATATAAGGAAATTAAGTGCACTTCAGTAAATGCACTTTATAGAGAACCAATATGTTCCCTGTTAACCAGGCTTCTTTGTGCATCTACTATAAATCAAGGCCCCTTGTGACATGCACAAGTTCTTTAGAAGTTAAAACTAATAAAATGATGCCATTTTGGATTTCTTTTGCCACATTACTATAAATCTTTATCTAAGCCTGATTACATTTCTTCTATAGGCCCAATCATTATTTAAGTGACTAAAAGCATATTTGCATAGCTTATTATTAAGCTGTTTAATGGTAAGTTTAAAGTACTTTTTGGAACCATTTTATGGAAAATTTATTTCGCTGACCTATACATATTTTAACAGAGCAAGCCTCAGTGATCTGTGAAAAATGACCAACCTATGCTTCAGGCAAGGATTGGCAGGTGGAAAGAAGCATTACAAGGGTAAAGGGGTTTATAGATTGATTCCCATCCATGCTGCCTTGACTTGAAGTTTTTTTTCTGAACTGTGCTTACATCAGTAGCATCTTACAAAGTGTTGTACATTAAGTAATTCCTCTATAACTGTATTTACTCACTAAGAATGAATAACATGTAAAGCAAATACAAGGATGTCTGCTTATACAGAAACTTCTTTGTATTCATATTATTATAAAATAAATGGCAACTGCAAGAATAATATATATTTCATGATGAAGAGAGCAAAATAAAGAGACATGATAGTAAAAGTTGGGTGTAAGCAGAGTAAGAAGAAATTGACATTGAATTTCAAAGGTGGGAAAATCTTAACAAACACTACAATGCAGATACACACAGACAAATAAGCTTACACATATTCACACAATACTGTATGATTGTGCACATATTTTATCTGAATATACAACATTGTTACCTTCTCACTCTCCACTCTTTTGACTCCACCAAGAATGCCAGCATATTTTTCACTGTAAAGCTTTGGCTTGTGTTATCTCTATGTAAAAAATTCAACCCTTCTCCCTACAAAATTTCATTTTTTAATTTGCACAGATGCATGCCATTTCTCCAGGTTCAAAGTGAGCATGATTTACTCAGGATAGCCTTTCCCTAGCCACTAATTTAGACATTTGTCCTTATTATTCAGTATTTTATCACATAATTTATTTTTATCATTATGTGTCAAAATCAAAATATATGATCATGTGTTTGCCTTTATACTAGTGATTTTATGACACATTTATTTAGCAGTTTTTATTTATGTTACTGCACCCAGGTTTTAACCTTATCTTAATTGTTTTATTCATTGATACCTCCTCAGCATCTAGGATAGAATTTGTTATCTGGTAAGTTCTGAATAAGCATTAATTGAATGAACCAATAAAAGTGAACCTAATTGTATATGATATGTCATACATCACAGATGTGAAATAATCTCTTGTCATTTTGGGAAAAACAACAATTTAATTCACTACAACAAACTTTAATGATGAAATCCCCAGTTCTTAGTGAATATAGTTTACCATCTGCTTTTCCAGGACTACTCGGCAAAGAATATTTTGAAACAAAATGATTCCATAAAACATCTGTTTGATCTTGCTCTGGTTCTGCTCAGTGTTGATTTTTCTTGGCCTAAATTTATTGTCTGCAGGTCTCATGCAGAGAACTGAGAAGATATGAAAAATGAAATATATTTCAGCATGTTATAAACAAGTTTTTAAATAAGAAATGAATAAAAACTATACTTGTGCATGTTACCTCAGTGTTTCCCGTTCAAGAAGCCTTGTCTTACTGAGTTTTACAGGTATTTTAGAGAAATCTTTCACAGTACAGAGTTGACTTATTTTCCTCACTATTTGTTGAATATTAATTACTTAAGTTTTGCAACTGGGAAAGATGATAATTTTTGAAAATTTCCAAATTTTAAAAATTAATAAAGAAATCAAATATGATATGTGTTTTTCTATTAATTTTATAGTACTGGTCAAATATCAGAATTCACATTGTTGTATGTAATCATTACAAATTCATTTAGATTAATTTATTCTGTTAAACAATGTTATCAAAAATAATTTGGGAGATGTTTTTAATTCAGTAGAATAATATAAGATATTTGTCACATATTATATACAATATTTTTTTCATAACTCCAAATTAATATTTTCTTGTTAATAAGAATGAACAAAAAAAGTTAATCTAATTGAGTATGATACATCACAGATGTGAATAATCTTCTTTTGTTTTGGTAAAAACAATTTAATTCACTACAACACACTTGAATGATAAAAATCCCAAGAATATAGATAGATAGATATAGATACACACACACACACATACCACACACTTATATTGTGGTACTCCATTCACCAATAACACATGATCTTGAGGATTATAGCTTTTATGTAAATGTTTAAATTTAAATATACAAATCCTTCAAATTTTTATTTATTTATTCAAGTTCCTTTATCTTTTTATATACATTTTAGAATCTATTTTAGATATAAATAAAATTCCTGCTGGAGACTTAATTGGAATTGCAGTGAATCTGCCAATCAAATTTATCATTTTTATAATATTTAGTCTTACGTTTCAAGAACATGATTACAACTTCATCTATGTGTTTATTTTACTACTTCATGTTTTAGACTTTTAAGCATATGGATTCTCAACATCTATTGATAAGTTTTAACCTAATATTTCATTTTATTTGGTACTATGGTAAATGATATTGATTTTTGAAAATCTAATTATTCATTGTTAATATACATGAAAATGAAATTGATAGTTTTATGTTTACTCTGTATATTGGGACTTGCTTAACTCCTTTATTAATTCTAGAAAAAAAAAAACAACTTTTCAGGCTGGGGTTGTGGCTCAGAGGTAGAGCGCTCACCTAGCATGTGTGAGGCACTGGGTTCAATCCTCAGCACCACATAAAAATAAAATAAATATTTAAAAAACTTTTCATTTTTCCACATAGGAAACACTTATCTCCAAATATAATAATTTTCTTTGTGCTTTTATGTTCCTTTGGCTTGTGACTAATTTCACTATATTATTATATAGGATAGTATAATGTATATTGGATAGTATAATGTCAAACGAGTTAAGAGAGATTGTTCTTTCTTTTTTCCTGGTCTTGGGTTAAAGTACTTTGGCTTTTACTATTAAATATTATGTTACCAATAGGTTTTATAGATATCCTTGACAGGTAGAGGAAGTTTCCTCCCATTCCAAATTTGCTGTGAGTTTATCATAAATTAATTTAAATTCTTTTCAATGACTTCTCTGCAATTATTGATAGAACATTGATAGGTTTTTTATTGTTAGTTTAATTAATATGATGAATTACATTGTGATTGATTTATGGACATTAAACCTGTCTTAAATTTTTAGAATAAATGCTACTTCATTGTGAAGCATTATCTTTGTTATTTATTGCTTGATTTTTTCTAATATTTTGAAGGTTATTTGAGTTATGTTTGTGAGAACCATTAACCTAACACATTTCATTTTTTAAGAAATACCTTCTCTTGGTCTTGGTGTTAGGGTGGTGTAGGCCTCATAAATATAGTTGCGAAGTAATCAGGAAGTAATCCTTATTCTTATATTTCCTAGAGGAGTTAGTGTGTGAAATGTTTGGTAAAAGTCACTAGTGAAATGATTGGGAGTTTCCTAATAAAAAGGTTTTGAAATTGATTTGGTTTCTTAAAGACATGGGTAGATTATCCATTTCTTCTTTAGTGAGGTTTTTACTTTGTATTTAAAAAATAATTAAGAAATTTCTTGTATGATATTGAATTTCTATGTTTAGATGCTCATAGTATTTCATTATTGTCCTTTTTTACCTAATTTTCCTTAGATTTGGGGCCAAGTCTTTGCTCTGTAACCTCAGATTTCCACTGGGCTTGAAAAAAAGTCATGAATTTGAAGTAAACATAGTTTTTAAATATATTAGAGGGATACTTGTGTAAAATATTTTTAGTTTCCAGAAACCTTTGTTTCTAACATTTCTATTTTTGAGTAACAATCTGATCTTTTATTAAGGTTATTCTATTTTCTCTTATTTTTAAGAATATTGATTATTTCTTAAAATATTTTATATGCAGAAAATAATGTCTCTTTGCTTAGCTTTTTGTAAATTCAGTTTGTTCATCTTACACCTTCTATCAGGTTTTTTTGTATTTCCTTACATATAATTTGAGAATGTTTATCCCTATTTATAAATTCAAGTTAGGATGCTATAGTAAAGTGGTTACATTCATATTCTATTGTATTTCTCCAGCAGTTTTCTTCCCAGAGTGAAAGACCTATCTAGAAGTCTGTTACACATATGTATGAACAGACTTCAACTGGGTGCATAGATGGAGAAGTTTCAATAAGCTGTCCCTTCCTCTAGAGCCAAAATAAGATAAAATTTACTCTGAAGCACTGATCTTCACAGGCAGAGCCCTAGTGCAGCAGAATGCACCCTATGCTGACTGAGACATTTTCTTATGCTTAGTTTGGTCTGTAAGTTCTCTCCAGTTTTGTTTATTTATTTTCTCAGTTCTATCTACATTATAGTATCCACATCTGTGAAAACAAAACCTACACAGGTGACTTTTACAACATCCTTTATATATTTTTTGTTAACTCTGTTTTGTAAATCTTTACTGTACACTCTACATGATTTTATTGAAGAAACGTGTATGTATAATTTTCCAGACTATCTTAAACTCAAATTCATTTTGCTCTTTGAATTCAAAATCTATTTTTATTTGTAAAAAATGAAATAAAATTATTTCATAAGTTAGGGAAAATATGACATAACGCAATACTTGGAGTTCTGATTAAATATAATATGAATGAAAATATTCATTTTATATTTAATTTTTCAAAAATAAAATAAATTTCTTCAAAAATATATGGTAGTCACAAGTTGTTATATAGATATCATCCAGAAAAGAAAACATACCCTCTATTTTAAATATCCTATAACTTGTTCTCTGAAAATGGGCTTCTATAGACCTAACACCTCATCACAGAATATTTTAGGCTACTCAATTTTCATTCTCTTTGTAGAATCCTTAGTCATAGAAGGGGTAAATAGCATCTTCTGAGTATAGTCTGAGTAAAATGAAGTACAAATAAACGTTTTAAAAATAGGAGGGTTTTGGTCTTCAACCAAAGATGACCAATAGACAAAACAGTAGCTGAAGCAACAATAATTACAATTTTTCTCTATTAACCAAAAATTCATAGTGTCTCCTCAATATTTAAGTTTACATACAGTATTTTCATTAAAAAATAAGCTTTTCTAAGAGAAAAAAATAGGGATCTCAGTATCACCCTTGAATTTCTAGATGATTACTTTCCCTCCTCCACTCAGGAGGAGTCTTGTCTTGAGGCTATGTTACTACATAATGGATGCTTTTCCCAGGTCTTTGCATTTATACTAAATACTGGATGAAACAAAATATTATCAAAATTTAGAATTTTGGGGGCTGGGGTTGTGGCTCAGCAGTAAAGCACTTGTTTAGCATGTGCAAGGCACTGGGTTTGATACTCAGCACCACATAAAAAATAAATAAATAAAATAAAGTTAAAAACAAATCAAAAAAATAAGTTTGGTTCTTCACCACAGTAAAACATTGGTAGATATGTATCCTTATGAGGAAACAAACAAAAAAAGGGGGGAGGGGGCTTTTCTTGGAGGAATAGTGCTTGGAGTATAACATTAGCCAAAATAAAATTTAGTGGTTTCATATCTATTGCATTCTGTGAGCTGAAATTTGGATGTGGATGCTTACTGTATTGAATTATCCTGAAGTCTAAGATGCTTTTCACATTTCATTTCTGACCTAGCTAAGATCCTTAAAAACAGAAATGAGACCATATCGACTTACACCATTGCATTACCCTAATGCCTAGCTTAGGCACAAGGGAGTCCCTTAAGATCTATCCACTCAGAATAGATGGATTGATGAACAAATAAACAATAAAACAGCTGCAATCTAAGTGACTTTCAAAAAATACCTTATATAAGTTATCCTTTTTGTGACTTACATATTATTTTGCATTTCTAGAATATAGTGCACAATTAGCTTTTTATTGGCCATTTATGTTTCATCTCTGCATAAGGGGCTAAATCAAGCAGAAGCTTAAGCTTATTTTGAAATCCAAAAGTCTTACCCACTGAGCACACAAAATGTAACATATTTTACATTTAATGATGAGGTACAGGAATTGCTATCCTAGGGGCCTGATTAAATTACCTAATTCTCACATGACTATGTTTTGCCTACTTGACTTCTCTATGCAGCAACTATTACTTTCAGTGTTTTTCATCATCTTTTAACTAACATTTAAAATTATTTTGCACTTTCATTTGTAACTACCTAGGGGTGAAATGCAACAGTAATTTTTGTGGTGGTTAGAGTGGTCCCTGAAGAAATGCATCTAAATTCACAAACTACTTAAGTTTCTTTTGAGATTTAAATTACTGCTCAGAAAATATAATGTGCTGCAAATGCCAGTGCTGCTACAAAATAAAGTCTTGAGAAAGATTATATACTTGTCTAAGATTACTTCTTTGTTGTCCTTGTTCTTGCTGTTCCATTTTGCACTAATCTTCTTTTCTCTGTTAGATGAAAAATTGTAAAGAATTTATCCCCTTTCTCCATTCCAGATGCAAATTACTTAAACAGACAAAAATACTTTGATTACCAAAGCAAGTTATTTTGGAATACCAGTTCCATTTTTCATAGATTCTTTCTGTTTTGGGAACCATTTGTACAAGATGGAAAAGGAAATGATTTGTAATGGTTAACCAGTGAATTCCAACTGAGCATTAGTACTTTAATGGTTCCAATTATATTCTCTACACATATGTTATCCAAACATTTGGTTTCAGTTGGCTTTTTATTTTGGAGAGGTATCACACTAGACCTATTTTGTCTGTGGTAGTCAAAATGGTGCTTACGATCTACTTCATTAATTGCTACTTTAGTAATGTGCAGCTCTTATGATCAGTACATGGCATCAAGATATGGAGTCTACTAAGAGGAAAACGAACAAACGTAGTCAATATAATATGAAAGGAAGCACTGTGACAATTATTTTATGTTGTTAAACCTGGAGACCACAGAAAGAGAGAACACAGTAAATAATTTTGTTGCAGATGGAAAGAAATTGGTGTATGTACCCTTCAAAATTTCCTGATATCTCCATATATATTATATAACTTTAAATCATTTGTGAAAAATCCAATCAAGATTGATACATTGATGTACAAATGGTAGATGGATAGATAAAAGATAATTTTTTTTCTGAGAAAATTCCTCAATATTCTCAATTAATTCTACTTATTTATTTATGCAGTCTTCCCTTTACAATTCACTACTACTAACTAATTCTTGCTATTTCCTAAGCAGCTTTATAGACATGTTGACATTTGTGACAAGTGTGTATTTTCCTTCCTAATTTGCTATTCAGTACACAGGAATGTATTCTTCATATCATCCCATATTTAATGGCTAATTTATATTATTTGAATAGTGGCTAATGCTAAGGAATTAAAATAAAATCTCTGGTATAGTTTTGTTTATAAAAAGTTATTGACACATATTAAAATATTAAACACAAGCAATATAAACTTCCTATCGTTATAGAAACAGATTAATTAAGATCATAAATTAATAGTATACCTTTGACAAAAAATCACATGTTGTGGTTTTACTTTAAGGAAGTGTAATCACAGAATGGCAAAAGTATGGGCAACAGGTTAATGAAGTTGTTATGTCTTAAATGTCTTTTAAAATGTTTTTAGTCTTTATTAATTTTGGTAATTGGCACAAATAGCACATAATATTTTATATATAATAAACTAGTTTTATGAAAATTGAAATAAGTACTAATATAGTCAAAATTTTATATATATATATATATATTCACCTACTATTTTAGAGGTTCTCTAAACAAAGATTTTATCTGTTTAATAGTTAAGCACTTACTTGACTCTGGGCATTTTCCAAGTACCTGTCATGAGAGAATTGTTCTTTGTTTACTTTAATCTCTCTAGTCTCTTAGTGAGTCTAAATTATGGCATTGTGTTCCAAATATATATCATCTTCTACCTAAAATTCTACCTGATCACTGGCTTTTTATTTAATCACTTCTTTATCCCTCATTGCCTTCAAACATTTTCTTGTTTTCTTTGACACTTGTTTATACCCCATCAACAGAATTTTATTTTGCCATTTTATTTGGAACATTTATTTAAATTACTTATTCTTGCATTACTTCCATATGAGAATTTCTTTAAACAATACCAGTCCCAAGACTTTTGGACCAGTTCTGTTCAAATACCTTTCCTCTTTTGAGCGAGACAATTTCCCATAGGCAATTCTGTAGGAACATATACCCCTGAATTTCAGTGGTTTGAGAAAAACACTATTTTTACCTAATTCTACATGTCCAGGACTTGCTAACAAGGAGTCTTGCTCAGCTATGTCCCTGTGAGCTTTGTTAAGAGAGATTCCATGTCCTCATCTACTACCATGACCACCTTAGTTACTGAGGTGGGGCAGGGTGAGAAGCTGATGAATCACCTCTAACTAAGGGTCTACACATGCCATGTCAACTACAACATGTCAACTATTCAGTAAAGTCATATAACAACCTTAGATTTCAAATGAGATTCAGAAACTAATCTTGGCAAAGTCCTCAGAAAGAACTATTTTGAAAAAATGTTGGAAATATTTTGTGAGAAAATCTTAAGGTCCTTTATATTGCTAGAGTTGAATCAACAAGAAAATAAAATAAAACTAAGTATTATGTTTCAATTTCTATGCCAATGGATGGACTATTATATAATTTAACCAACACATTAAATTTATATGGTGAATAGTATTATTATTTTTACCATACATTTAAGATTTACTGAGCTCATGGGTTAGCAGTGAATCTGATTAGATTCAGAATGGCAGAATTAGATTGAAACTTCACTTTGTTTGCTGCAGAGGTCATTGTGTTAAATTTAGTTTACAATAGAAAAATAATATTCATAAGTGAACTCATTGTGCCACTTATCTTCTCAAAACTGGGTACGTTTCTAATTGATTTTTTTGTCCAAAGAGAAAAAATGAAGAGCATAAGTTTGAGAGAATTTTCATTGATATTATCATTGTCTTACTTGCCACAATTCACACTTTTAATTGTCTTATACTGCAAACTGTGCCTGAAATTTTTTTAGTTGTCAAATATGCTTTACTCTGTCTACAAGTTCATATCACTATTCCTGAAAACTTCTGATCACTGCTCTTGACTCTCATGAGACTAGTCATAACTGATAGCTGTAACAACTCAAGTTAGGTTGATTAGATTTTAAATAATCTTTATCACTCATTAGTAGAGAATAGTAAACTAGATAACAAAACAACCACAAATAGTTAAATTTTGGAATCTGACTACAGTGGTTCTTGCCTATAATTCTAGCAACTCAGGAGGTTGAGACAGGTGGATGGCAAGCGGGAGGCCAACCCAGGTAACTTAACAAGATCTTGTTTCCAGATTTAAAAAAATAAAACAGGGCTGGGAGTATAGGTCAGTGGTGGAGCACCCAACGAGTTTTTGTATGCAAGTGTACATGCACAGAAAACTATATATTTCTGCTGTCTACTTCCCGAAGTAGGTAAAATGCCAGATCATAAGCTATGTAAGATAAATTGTTTACAAAGGTAGTTGACAACATTTGCTCCTTTAATTGTTTTTTTTTACTCCTTTTAAACTCTTTGTTAGATATATAAATTATGTAAACTATACTTCTGAGTACTATTAAGACACATAAAAGTAAGATATTTTTAAAAGAGAACATCCTGCCAGAACAGTAAGAAGACCCACCAATGGCTGCTAGGTGTTAGGGGAACAGAGGAATGAGCAAGGGCAATACAGAGGATTTCAAGGGCAATAAAACTGTTCTGTGTGCTACCGTGAGAATGATACTTGTCATTCCACATTATTCCACACCTATGACTCCAAGAAGAGCACTAATGTGAACTGTGACATATGAGTGATAATGATGTGTCGATTTAAGTTTGTGAACTATAGCAAATGGTCTATCCTTTGGTGGTGGAGGTTGATAGTGGGGAATGCTGTGTGCAATGCATAGATTCAGGAGGTATATAGACAGTCTTTATCTTCACTCAGTTTTGATCTGAACCTAACAAGGATTTAAAAAGGTAGTCTTTAAACATTTTGTACATGAACAATGTATTCTATTTTCCAATTATACTCTAATTAAAATGAAAAACAATAAGTCTTAATAAAAAAGTTTTAGAACTATAAGGAAAGCTTTTGCAAATCTGTCTTACTGAGCTTACAGGAGAGTCTTTGGAAATAAATATGGCTCATCATAATCATGATTTTCAGAATACACCAGTGTCTTGTAGGAGAAAGTAGTTGGACTCCAACTGTTGAGTGGTAATCTGTGGGTTTACTAATTATTTTAGTTTTATTTTATTTTTAAATAAAAATCTACAAGTTTTAAACAAACCAAGAAAGAACATAAATATAGGACAAAGTCATGAGATAGTCCTAATATTTAAAAGAAGTTATAGAGATGAATTTCTTTTGTCCTGTGATACTGTGGGTTATTTTTATTCTTTCTGTTTGATTTTTCCAGCAGGACTTTCCTGAACTAACTCAAGCACTTAGGGCATTCTTCTTTTATGTGGTGTCAAACCTAAATTCAATCAAATGCAAACTTTAACTAAATATAATTTCATAGAAATCACTTTAGAATAGAAGACAGGACTTTACTTCTAGCTGCAGTAGGTTAGAACCCATTTTCGAATCTCTGAAAATTTCTCTTTACATTGAAGCTATAGACTTGTTTTGGTAGACCAACTATTTATCAATCAGCACCTTTGTTTCGATTCATCACAAGATATTTATGTCTAAATGTCTCTTATTTCTAAACTCTATGAAGCATAGTGGATGCTTTTTATAACAAACATGTATTCCTCAGTGAAATCTGTTTTGAAGCAGAGAGGTATTTTGAAACCTTGAAATTTAAATTGCATTCCAAATAATTTGCAATTTCAGTACACTGAGAAAGTCATGCTGAAGTTGGCTTCCCTTTTCTGTGATTTTTGTATGTGTTTTCTGAAAGTCTTATTTTTTTTGTAAATGAGTCTTTTTATCTTTACTGCCTGAATTTTCTTGTGACCTGCATTACTATTCAAACACTCAGGTGAATCAATCCATCCTTTTCTAAGCTCTGAATACTCACTTCAAAGATGATCAAATAATTTGGGAGAAACAGCATATAAATGAGTGTTCTATTGTAATATTTTTCTCAATTCTCATTCTCAATGTGTTTCCAAATCAGGGAACAACATTCTGCTTTTCCTGTTCAGTGATAATATGGTTTCATACTAGTCCAACATTGTAACACCTTTTTTATCAGCAGCTGCAATGATAAGGGTCATGTAGTCACATGTCTCGTCTCTTTCTATTTTTATAATGTAAAAAAATAAATAAATGCTTGCACAAGTTTTTAGGAAACTAAAAAGTCATCCAGAATGAACATTATGACATCCTTCCTGTCACAGAAGTATTCATTGCATTCTCTTTCAGCAGTATAAAGTTTTAAGAATATTGGAAACTTAAGACCTCTTCATTTTATTTCTTAAGAACTATATAGTTGACTGAAATTTTCCAAAAAATGATTTTGGCACTGCTAGTTCTATATGCAAATCGATGAACAAAGTTCAGTTTGTATTTGGACATGATATTAGCAATTTTGTATATCTTTTGTTGTTTCATTAAAATCTTCATAGAAATAAATGATATGAAACTAAGTGCATTTTCTAAATCTAAATAATAGCTAGGGGAAGCTTTTTTGTGTTCCTGTGGCTTCCCTTGGAACATGCTACCTGATATACTGTAGAAAGAATGATCATTGATAAGTTTGACCTATCAGCAAGCAGTACATTGGAATGGGCCAATATATTTCTTATCAAAATTGCCTCTTTTCTTCACCTCCAGTTCCAACCTCTGAATAAGGTAATGTTTCTTTACTCAGATATGATAATGTTTGAAATGATATGATGTTTCTTTGCTTCTGGTATACACATAATTTCAGCTGTCATTATTTGTGGCTGAACAATAGTGTCTGCTTGGTAGACAAAAATTTTTGCATGATTTATAAGTGCATGTCTGTCTCATTCTGTACTTATTAAATGAAGTATCTGCGTGTGTACTTCTACATCTAGTTCACCATGCCCAGCCCCAAATTCCTTTATGCGTATTTTCAACATGCTTTGTCTTATCTATTTCTCTCTTAAACAGTTGCATATCACCTTCTATCTTATCATTAACATAATAGATTTTTTAGCCTTTGTTTTTGGTGACCTCTGGTTCATGCTAGAATTGTTATTTTAATGGTTATATTTTTATCTGTACTTTTGTGAAGCAAAATTAAAAAATTAAAATTATTAAAGCAACACTATCATGGAAGCATAACATTTAAGGTACAGAATTGTAATGCTCTTAATTTTTGTGCTCAAGTCAGAGTGGTTCAATAGTCAGAGTGGTTCAATAATGGATGGTCCATTATTGACAGCCACAAATTAAAACTGCTGATATCAGCTGCAATGGAACAAATTTTCAGCAATGCCTATGCAAGATGGTAGTACATTCCCTATTATATACTAAAAAAAAAAAATGCCACTTTCAGCTCCACTTTGGGGGCCACTGTATGGGTTTTTTACCTCCCCCACTACCTTCTTCATCCATCCCCCAAATGAAAGCTTTTTTAGTTCCAGTAAGTAAGCAATTACCAATATGCCAGTGCGATTACCGCGAAGGCCATTTTGTGAATAAGATATCTTTCTCCAAACAAATATTGCTGGTGTGTTTTCCAAGAGATCTGACTGACATAAAGATTAGTAACCTGACATTTTTCTTTCTTGTGGGTGACCCCCTCCCCAGTAAAATTAGTGTGTAGATTACAGTTTAGCTCTTCTACTCCTTTCTCCCATATAGAAGTACAGAAGCCACACCCACATGTTAATCTATAAATACAGGCATTATATTTAAATGAATGTTCAATATAATTTTACCTTTTGTTATAAAATAATTAATATAACTATAAGAAATAAAAATATAAAAATGAAATATAATAATATAACTAATACAAAGAAGGCTAAAATAGTGTAATGAACCAACAATTGTCAGCAATTATCTACTCATGGCTACTACCTAAAAGTGAACAACTCATTCTGTAATACAATCACAATATCATCACAATACCAAAATCAAAAAAGAAAATATAATAATATTGGATCAGCATGAAATATCCCATCAATACTCAAATGTTCCTGAGTTTATCATATTTGTATTTCTTTCAATATTCAAATAAAGCACACATATTGGATTTATTCATATATTTTCTGCTTTTTATAGTTTTTAGGACTCATTTCAACCTTGCTTTGCAATGTCCTTATTGATTGATGAGTTTGTTTATCCTGTACTTTCTTACACTCTGAATTTTGCTGATTGCATCAATATAGTGAATATTATAGAGTTTCATTTACCTTCTAAATTTTCAGACAATTGGTAGTTAAATCTAGAGGCTTGTCTATATTTTGGTTCTTTTTTTTTTGTCTGGTTTTTCTTTTGTTTGCTTTATAAACAACTTTATCAGAGGTATAAAATATTTCACACTTTCTGATTGTTTTCTTAGCTTTGATATTAATGGTGATTATTTTTAATAATTAATTATTTATAATAGTTTTGATATTAATGGTGATTATTATTTAATAACTTATGAAGTGGTGATATCCAAATATTTTTCCTACTTCATACATCTATTAAGTGGATCTTTTCTTTTTCCCATATATGATTTTATTCACATATAGTTTGGATAGGAAAGGCATACTTAATGCTTGCCTTTGTATTTAGTGTTTTTCTTTCTTACTTTACGTGATTCAAACCAATGGTTGGTTCCATAATAAATGTCTCCAGTCAATAATTTTTATTCATTGTTATCTATGAGCTGAACATATTTGATGTACTTTGGTATATTTTATATATATTATTGATGCTCAGTTTTTACCAAATTAGCTATTGTAAACACTTGAAGTTTGTTCCTCAGCTCTTTAATGCTAAATAATAATAACCTTTGAAAACTTCTCTGTTTCTTGGCATGACAAAATGTTTCCTGTAATCATTTTATACTTTCTTCCTACTTATTTAGAGAACTCTGATTCCTTTCAAGAGAATTTGCATTTGGAGAATAAAATCTAATCCTCTGCAAACACATTTGCATTTTATATATGACCTTTGACACAAAAATCCCCTACCATTAAAGATAATCCTTAAGCAATTTTTTTAAAACAATAACCTTATTCAAAAAACATTAATGATAAAAATTTCTCTTCAGCTGGGCACTGTGGCGCACTGTAATCCCAGCAACTTGGGAGGCTAAGGCAGAAGGATAAAGAGTACAAAGCCAGCCTCCACAACTTAACAAGGCCTTAAGCAACTCATAGAAACCCTGTCTCTAATAAAATACAAAAATGCAGGGGCTGGTAATGTGGCTCAGGGCTTAGGTGCCCCTGGGTTCAATTCCCAGGGGGAGAAAAAAAGACTCTTAGGGGCATAGAAGGGAACTTCTCAAATTGATAAAGGACATCCATGAATGAGTTAAAGCTAATATCATATTAGTGGTGAAAATGTTTAATGTTTTACCCTTACATACTCAGTGTAATAATTCAAGAAAGAAGGCTATGCTGAAAATAAAAAAGTAGAACTTCATTCACAAATGAAATCATCACCTACGTAGAAAATCATAAGATATTTATCAAACACACACATATACACACACATAGTCAAAGAAACTAGTGTTAGCCTAGTGGAAGTTACATGACACAGGACAACAATAATGTCAAATATGAGAAATTGAAATAAAGTGGCATTCTGGAAAAGGCAAAATTATACAGATTTAAAAAGAAAGAAAGAAGCTGAGGTTGTACTTCAGTGGTAGAGTCTTTGTCTATCATGTATGAGGCACTGGGTTTGATCCTCAGCACCTCATAAAAATAAATAAATAGAATAAAGGTATTGTGTCCATTTACAACTAAAAACATTTTTTAAAAAAGAAAGAAAGAGTGATAGAACAATGAACAATTTGAGCGACAAAATAAATAATAAATATTGAGTAAAAATCCAATACAAACATAAATATTGCTGAGTGAACACTGAAATGAAAATATTAGGATGAACACATATATAAATATGAAGAAAAAACAAACTTTCCTTACAAAGACTTTTCATTGGGCCTGGAGTTGTAGCTCAGTGGTTGAGCACTTGCCTCGCATGCATGAGGCACTGGGTTCGATTCTCAACACCACATTAAAAAATAAATAAACTAAAGATATTGTGTCCACCTACAACTAAAAATAAATAAATAAAAATAAAATAAAATAAAGAATTTTCATTGTACATATAGGTGCCTCCAATCCTCCAATCCTCTAGTCCCTTGTCACCCAGGCAGATCCCAATCCTCTCTTCCCTTTCAGAGTAGAATGATTTAGTGATATATAAAATAAATAAAAAGAAACCAAATGAATATAGAAGAGATAAAATAGTAATATTATAAAGTGAAAATAAAATTAGTAACTTTACAGAAAAATCAGAGCAAGGTGATAAAGGTTAACATCACTAACGATGTCATGTAGATATAATATAACCCCTGATATGACATGATGTAAGGCATCATTTCTCTGCTGCTCATTCCAAAAACCTATAACTTCACTCTCTAGAGAGACTAAAGAGACAGGATAACAAAGAACTATGTGGTATCCTGGTTTGGATTCTAGAAAATAAAAATAATATTGATGGAAAAAATTGATAAAATAGAAATAAAATTTGGAGTTTAATAATATACACATACTGATTTTTAACCATTTTAGATAGATGTGTCATGGTAATATAAAATGTTGTTATTATTATTAACAAGAATATTAGGATGTAAATAATAGAGAAAAACTCACAGAACCATTTTTATAACTCTTCTGAGAAGCTATTACTTAAAAAAAGTTTATTCAACTTAAAATGTCATTTACATTGTATATACGTTTGTTTTATTTTAATATGCAAGCTCCATATCTAAAAGCATTTTTTTGAAAAATTGAAGGAGATTTAAATAAATGAATTACATTGTGTTCCTGGATAGAATGACTCATGGGTGTTATTAATTCTTCTCAAATAGTTTTATAGATTTGTACATTCCAAAGAAAATCCCATTGTAATTTCTTTTGCAGAAATTGGCAAGATATTCTTATCATTATATGAAAGTGTTAAAGTCTATGATATCCAAAACATTTTTTGGAAAAAAAACAAAGTTTGGGGAGCTACATTATTTCAAGATTTACTTTAATTACAGTAATTAAGTTATTATAGTATTGGCATAAGAGTAGATGTACAGAAGAAACAAAATATACAAATATTCTGTTTAATTAAATTGGCTATCAACAAAGCTGCAAAGATAATTTAATGAGAACAGAATCTTTTCAACAAATAGTTCTAGAACAGCTGTATACAAAAATGGGGAAAATGAATTGCAATTCTTACTTCCCTTTACATACAAAAAATACAACCTGTAATGGATGACATACAGAAATATAATTAAAATTTTATAAAAAACTAAATGGGAGAAAATGTTAACAATCTTGAGTTGATAATTTTTTTATAATTTTTCTTTCTTAGTTTTGATAGAACACAAAAGCATGAAAAACAAACAAAAAAGAGAAACAGTATAAAATAAACTTTCAAAAATTAAACATTTATGTCTTTAAAAGATATCTGTGTTAGTCAGATTTTTCACTGTGACCAAAATACCTGACATGAACCACTTTATAAATTATTCATTTTGGCTCACGGTTATAGAGGTTTCAGTCTTGGTCAGCTGGCTCCATTTCTTTGGACCTGAAGTGAGACAGAACATCAGAGCAAAAGGGTATGTCAGAAGAAAGCTGCTTAATTCATGACAGCTGGGAAAAAGAAAGAGAAATGGTCTGGAAGAAGATAAAGCCTTCCCAGGCATACCCTCAGTGACCTATTTCACCAATTCAGTTCCACCTCCTGGTAGTCCCTTTATCCATCAATGGATTAACCAGCTGATAAGGTCAGAGTCTTCATGACCCAATCATTTTCACAAAACCAATCTCTGAACACTGCTTGCTTTGGGAACAAGCCCTCTGCATGAGTATTTGTGTGACACTTCATATTCAAACCATAGCAACACTCTTCAATATAAAACACTGGAAGAAAATGGTTTCTAATGTATAAATATGTTAAGTACTGTTGTATTAATATATATATGAAAAATTTTTATGATGCAATGAAATATGCAAACAATTAAAAAATCTGAAGAAAAAGTGAGTATATATTTCCAACTTGTTAATGAGGCTACTATTTACATTTTGTGTGTGTGTGTGTGTGTGCGCGCGCACGCGCAGGCTGTGTATTTTACTCCATGCTGGGCATTTATCCATTTATTTGTTTATTTAAATTATAATAGTTGAGGTAGTACAATAAAATTCACAGACTTAAGGGTTCAGTTCATAAAGTTTCAATAATTGCAGATACATGTATAAACAAAACAATATATAAAACATTTTCATTATTCCCCGAGCTGTTTCCTAATCAATCTCTCTTCTTCTCCCCAACTACTTTCTTTTTTGTTTTATTTTACATTTTTTATTTGTTCTAATTAGTTGTGCATGACAGTAGAATATATTTTGACACATATAAATGGAGTATAACTTCTAATTCTTCTGGTTGTACATGGTGTAGAATTATTCCTGTCGTGTACCATATACATACCCAGAGTAGTAATGTCAAATTCATTCTACTAGCTTTCCTACCCCTGTACCTCCTCCCCTCCATTCACTCTCCTCTGCCTAATCCAAAGTACCTCTATTCTTCCTTAGCATCTCCCCTTATTGTGAATTAGCAACTTCATATCAGAGAAAATATTTGGCTTTCGATCCTTTAGGATTGGCTTATTTAACTTAGCATAATATTCTCCAGCTGTTTATTCACCAATAAATGCCATAATCTCACTCATCATTAAGGCTGAGTAATATTCCATTGTGTATACATATAGCAATTTCTTTATCCATTCATCTGTTGAAGAGCACCTAGGTTGGTTTCATAGTTTAAATATTGTGAATCAAGGGACTATAAACATTGATATGACTGAATCATTGTAGTATACTGATTTTTAAGTCCTTTGAGTATAAACTAAGGAGTAAAATAACTGGGTAAAATGGTGGTTCCATTCCATTCCAGGTTTTCTGAGGCATCTTCAGACTGCTTTCCTGAGTGGTTGCACAAATTTGCAGTGCTATTTGACTTTATCATCACTTGTTATTATGCAGATAAACCACCATATTCCCTAAACTAGCTAAAATTTAAAATGCTTGCAATACTAATGGCATAATTGGTATAATAATGTATGATTGATTACATTATAGGAAACTCCAGAAATGACAAATCTAATCTGTACTGACAGAAGTAAGTCAGTGGTTTTCTGGGATTGGGGAGAGAAAAATTGAGTAGAAAGGATCAATATGATATTTTATAAATGATGGAAATATTCCAGTCTGATTTGGTAGTAGTTGCACTTGTGTACATTTTTTTTTAAAAAGTGGTAATAATAAAGACTTAATGGGCACATTTTATTACATATAAATTGCATTTTGTTAAATTTGGCTAACATAATAACTTTTAAAAGAGTCTTGGGGTAGTTTTTAATTCTATAATATGGCATAATTGGCCTTCTGTCGTCTTCTTTAAAGCTTTGAACGGCCCTTTAAAATATGAGAAATTTCTCTTCCTTTCATTATTCAATTCTCAGCTACTAAATGTATCCTTTCTCCAAGCCCTAAATCACGACTTAAATCTTGTCAAAATAGTTTTAAATATTTAGTTCATCTGCAACTATTTGATATAACAATAAGTGAGTAAATTCATTTAAATATTTATTTTACTTATTGAGGTCTGCCTTGAATTACATTTTTTTGCATTTTAAAAATTTATCTTCAATTTCTATATTTGCATGGTTCAGGATTTGAGAATCTGTTAAAACTCAGGATTTGTTTTGCAAACAGCACAGGAAATATTTTTTTATGGCTCATTTTTAGTCAGTTTTAACACCCTTTTACAAATTTACTACTCATGAAATATATTAACAACTTTTAGATAAAATAGATTCATAATTTGACATATAAACTACAGATGTTCAGGCATTTCTCTAACTCAAAAAGCCTGAAACTTGCTTGCAATTCTCCTTAGAGCATTCTGTATTTTCCTGCTGTGAGTGAAATTATCACAAAGTCAAAGCCTTTGTACTTGTCTATTTATAATGGGTGCAAAGTGATCAACATTTTTCATCTGTTTTTAGAGAAAAAAGTAGAAGATCCACACTGCAATATATCATAGACTGCTTTCTTTTTGATACTATAAGTAGATTTAATTAGTTTTTCTCTTGAAGTTCATAATTATTGATGATACATTAGGCAAAAATATAACCTATGTATCCTATCTTCACAATTTTCTTTTTATATAGAATATTTTAAATGACCATATCTACAATATTAACTTAAAATATAAATCAAGTTTGCATATCTCATGGATAAAAGTTTAGAAGATACAGAGATAAGAATTACTTTATTATTGCAGATTTTTCTAAAGTAGATTTTTTTAAGGCTTGACCCAATTTTATACTCTAAACATTGAATAATACATTTAAAGGTATGGGACAATTCAAAATATCTTTAGATAAGTAAGCAATAACCACAAGAGAATTGCTGTTAGTATATAACAAAGTTGCACAGTGTCTATAAATACTCTACTTAATGGAATAGTCACAGTGTTTTAAGAAGTCACTTTTAAAGCAACTAACATAACTTTTCTGAGACATAGTTATTCTCATTTATAAAATGGATATGTATAAGCTGGGTGCAGTGGTACATGCCTGTAAGCCCAGGAGCTTGGCAGGCTGAGGCAAGAGGATGGCAATTACAAAACCAGCTTTAACAATCTAGTGAGGCCCTAAGTAACTCAGTGAGACTCTGTGTCTAAATAAAATATTTTTAAAAAGGGCTGTGGATGTGGTACAATGGTTAAGCATGCCTGGGTTCAATTCCCAATACTAAATAAATAAATAAATAAATAAGCATATAGCAAAATGTTCTCTTCAAATCTCTTTTGTGAAAAAAATATATTCTCAAAACACTAATTTGATGTCTTTTTTCCTTCAATATACAGCTGTCATTTCCTTTGTATAAACTCATGAATATATAATTTTCATGAAATAAATGAATAAGAAAGAAGGAATACTTCAGTGTTTTAAAGTTGTAGTGAAAGACACAAACACATTATTTTGCTTTCCCGAATAATATGTTGAAGCCCAAATACCTGATAAGTTTCTAATTATGAATGTGATCTTATTTGGAGATGGAAACTTTGCAGATGTAATCAAATTAAGAAGAGTTCATTAAGATGGGTCCTAATCCATTTTCCCTTGTATCATTGACAGAAAGGGAAATTTTTACTCAAAAAAACAATATTCCCAGAGGGAATGTGGAAACAGGGATTGTACTGATGAATTCACAAGCCAAGGAACTCAAAAACTTGTAACAACAATAGACACTAGGAAGAAGCACGAACTCTGTGTTAGTTTTGGACCTGACCAAAATACCTAATGTGAAAATCTTAGAAGAGGTAAAGGTTATTTGGGCTCTTGATTTCAGAAGTCTCAGTCCATACAATGCCAAGTCCATTGCCCTTGTCCTAAGGTATGACAGCATATCATGGTGGAAGGGTGGGATGGATGAGCACTGTTCCATTCATGGGAGTCAGAAAGCAAAGAGGGACAGGGAAGGGGCCACAGGAAAGATCAACACTTCCAGGGCACACCCCCTCCAGCAATAGCCTGCCTGTTCAGTACCACCCAGTGAGTCTGTTCAAACTAGGATGAACTGATTATGTCACAATTCTCATAATCCAGTCACTTTATTTCTGAACATTTCTGCATTAATACAGGATCTATTGCAGGGACACTTCAATCCAAACCATAATAAGGCTTCTCTACAGCCTTCAGAGAGTAAAACCCTGCTGACATATCAGTTCCAAATTTCTACCTTCCAGAATCTTGAAAAAATAATTTTTGGTTTATATAAAGCACTTAGTTTGTGTTTATGGCAACCTCAGGAAACAGATGAGCTTGTCAATTATTATTATTATTTCAAATTTTTAAAAAATTCACCAAAGAAGTACAAAGACAGAAACTTCCTTTGTGAAGGAGTAGATGTCATGTTTTTCACATGACTCCCTGTGAAAAAAAGGAACTTATCTGGGCATTGCATTAGTTTCCTCTGGTTATTATAATAAATTATCATAAGTACAGTGGCTTAAAACAACACAATTCTCTTACAGTTATGGCGGTTCAAAGTCCAAAATCAGATAGTCTCGGAGCTTTTCTTCCAGTTTCTGGTGACTTTCGGCATTTCTTGACTTATGGATCTATATCCCTCCAATCTTGGCTCTGTGGTCACATTGCCTCCTCCTCTGAAGTAGGTCAAATATCCCAGCACCTACTTTTTCCTTGTCATTGAGTTTCAGGCTCATTTGGATAATTCAAAATAAGATGTATTCCTCAAAATCCTTCCCTTATTTTCCATATAACTTTTACATTTTAATTTTGCATTATTTACCATAAAAGATAATATACACAGATTCTGAACAGTAGAACAAGGGCACATCTTTCCTAAAATTAATATTCATTAAGTCATATTCATATAACCCTTTATCCATCTTTATAAACATAACCATACCATGCTTCTAATTTTTTAATAACACTATTAATTATTAATAAACATCTATTATATTTTTGTATTTAGTTCTTAATTTACAGTTCAATATAAAAGTGACTTAAAACTAAAAATCTTATAATAAGTGAAATAAATCTGTAATTTTAGAAAACCAAATACTTCTTTATTTTGCCTATATACTAAGATTAAGGTGAAAGATTAAAATCAGAATTTAATAACATTTTGATTATCAGATTCTATAGGTTGCATTGGTGTTCACTGTTGGTTTTGTACATCCTGAGTTTTGATAAGTGTATAATGACATGTATCTATCTATATTTATTATACCATACATAATAGTGTCACCGTTCCAGAAATTTTTTTTATAGTTAAATGACTTTAATAGTAGATTTTTTAAAAATATTTCTCCAAAAACAAGAAGAGCTTAACTGAATGACAGTGGGAATTTATATGTCAGCATTTCATACTGTGCAAATACAAATATCTAAGTGATTATATTAAACACAAATGCAAAAAATCTTTTCAAACATCCCCATTTGAAGTTATTAAACATTGATATACTTTTGATTTACATTTTAAGAAAGTTAAAAGGTAGTAAATGTTTTGGTTTAGATGTAGAAATGTCACCTGAAATTTTCATGTTTTGAAAACACGTTCTCCTGTGTAACAAGGTTCAGAAGCAGGGAAATTCTTTCTGGTTTTACTTATGTTCCCTGAATTCTTGAAAAATATCTGATCTTTTTTCTAGCATCATAGTTTTTGCCTTTTTTCAGAATGTAATATAGTTGGAATCATACAGTATACAGTATTTTCAAGTTTGCTTCTTTAACTTAGTAATACTCATTCAAGTTTCCTCCATGTCTTTCATAGCTAGATAGTTCACTTCTTTTTAGCACTTGATATTCCATTGTCTGGATTGATAACTTATTTATCCATTTACCCACTGAAGGACATCTTGGCTGTTTCTCAGTTTTGACAATTATGAACAAAGTTGCTATAAGCATTCATGTTTACATTTTTATAATGAACAGAAATTTTAACTCATTTCAGTAAATACCAAAGAATGTGACTGCTGATATATTAAAGTAGATCTGCTTTTGTAGGGAACTCCGAAACTATCCTCCAAAGTGACTAACATTTTAAAAAATTATTTAATGCATTTTAATTTGTAATTATATAATTAGGACTATAAGATTTTTAATTTCCAACAGTGATAAACCAAAGATGCTGCTGCTTCACATTTTTGTCAATATTTGCTCATTATAGATGTACTAGATGTTGTCCATTTTAATAAGTCTATAGCAATATTTCATTGTTTCTTTAGTTTGATTTTTTGTTAAAGATCAGTTGAATATATTCATATGTATCTTTTTCTAGTTTCCCTATCATTTATCTCTTTATCTCCTCTTTAGCCAATATCCTTGTTTTTATTACTGCAGCTTTACAGCAAATCTTGAGTAGTATCAGTCTTCCAACTTTGTTTTTCCTCTTCAATACTGCGTTGAATATTCACAATATAGGATTTAAAATTAGTGTATCAAAGTCTATAAGAATAACTTGCTGTCATTTTTATGAGAATGGCATGGAGTCTGTAGATCATGTTAGAAAAAAATTACAACTTGGCAATATTGAGTCTTCACATTTTTGAAAAAAGAATATTTCTCCTTTTAGATTAAAAAAAATCTTTCAAAGAAGTTTTACAGTGTTTGGTGATGACAGAGCATATGACTGAGACCCTGAATTCAATCCCTTACATCAAGAAACAAACAACAACAACAACAGAAAGGGAGTTTCAAAATTTTACTGATTTACACCTAAATATTTCATTATGGAAGTCTTAATATAAATAGTACTGTGAGTTTTTTCTTCTAATTTGTTCTTTTTAGTTATATATAACATTAGAATTCATTTTGACATAATTCTAAAAGCTCAGAATATAATTTGCTTTTATTCATCCCCAGCACTTCCTCTTTCTCTTCACTACTCTCTTTCCATTTTCTCTTCCCTCTCTTTTATTGGTCTTTCAGCCATTTACTTAAAGTTTTTGTCTGTTTTTCAGTTAATGGTGTCTTGACTTTAAATCCCAGGACTTTATTGCTAGTACACAGCGGAGTAAATGATTACAGTGCACTAATCTTGTGTGTGTCTCTTAGCTACAACATTAATAATTCCAGGAGTGTTCCAGGAATTTTCAAGTAGAAGACAATATCATCTATGAAAAAAGATACTTCATTCCTTCCTTCCTGATCACTGTATCTTTTATTTATTTTCTTATTGCATTAAACTAGGATTACTAGCATGATGCTGAAAACGAGTTGTGAGCAATATAAGCTTTCCCCATTCTGGCCATTTGTGTGTCTGACTTATAAATGAAAAAATTATCAGCCATACTGAAGAAAAGAGTCAAAACGGAGGTATATGAATATAAAGATTGGTGAATTACCCAAGGACTTAGCAGCACAGAAATTTCAGCAGCTGTTGCTATTTATATAAGGATAATTTTCTTCAGATAACTCAAAATATCCTTTAACCCCCAATTCTGTAATATGACTTCAATAATATCTCCAATATCTAGACTTACTATAGTGACTGACTTTACATAAAATTTATTATAAAAGACAATTACCATTATAAAAAATGTGATGAATACACATACACACAACACACAGAGGAATATCATTCTTTAAAAGGAGGAAATCTAGTCACTTATGACAATAAGGATGAACCCAAAGAATAGCCTGTTGAGATAAGCCTGACACAGAAAGACAGATACTGAATGATTTAATTGGAATGCAGAATCTTAAATTGTCAAGCTCATAGAAGCAGATATAACAGCTATAAAATGGTAACTTTCCTGTTCCTAAAAACTTTTCTAACCGCTTTTCAGGATGCAGGATGCAGGTGCAGAACACTAGGACCTGAAGTACCTGAGGAATAATAACGGAGCCCCATGGACCTGGATTAGAAGTGAGGACTACTGGAAAGTTTCAGGATGGACCAGAAATATCCACAAATCCCATCTGGATCAGTCACTGGGTGGTGTAGACTTTTCTATGGGATTTTTGGTAATCAATCTTATATTCCCCCTAACCCCAGGGTTAATATGTTCTTTCACTACTGGCCCATGAGACATATTTGAGGGTTTCCCAACTTCTTGTTGGTCCACTTCATGGCCCTTGCTTGCTAACACAGAGTACACTAGTGGTTATCAGGGACTGGGGTGAGTGAAATGGGGAGAATTGTTCAAACTGTACAGTTTCAGTTATGTGGGATGAATACATTGTGCAGCTCTCATGTATGGCATGGTGACTGATGTTCTCATCATAAAAGCGGTCAACACATGAGGTGATGAGTATATTAATTGTTTGGAGAGTGGTAATCATTTAACAGTGTAAATGTATAACAGAACTAAAAGTTATACGTAAATACATACAATTTTTATTTGTCAACTGTATTTCAGCAAAGCTGAAATAAAGCTGAGATAATCACCAACTAACACAAGAAACATAAAAAACTTTTAAGTGTGCAAAATTCAATCCAAAAGCAAGGTTTAGCACACATGTTGGGGTTGCTTATTCATTCATGATAAGAAAACCATATAATTTTAAATTTTTGATTATACAAATAATAATAATAAAATATATACAGCAGAAAGAATTGAACTTTTCTTAATTGATCTCTGTTGTAATGAATAAAAGAGAATCAATTGCAGGCTAGAAGTTGCTGTGTAAGAAAGTTCAGGGTAAAAAGGTACAGGTCAAAGAAAATAATCTTCACACAAGACCAGAAACAAAGCTAATGGAATTTTTCATATCCTCCTAATATTTTTGTATTAAGCAGTGTACAATATGGTCTAGTCCTTGAAAAGAAAATTTGTATTTTACACCTTCAATGTAGAAGTTTTGAGAGATTGTTTGTGACATGCTCTTTCAGCTGCATATAGTCTATATGAAAAGATTTTCTTTTATTTAAAATATGTCTGATATTTCTTCACTACCATTGTCAGCATATGAGTTAATGCAAGAATACTTAAAAATTGTTTAAAAATGCATGTAAATGCAAAGAACCACGCTGTAATAAAATACTGCTTCTATATGTGTTTTTCCTTAAATCTTTCCTTAATTGACTGCCACAGGCAAAACACATCCTAATAAGAGAATAATAGCTTTTCTATACTGAAAAGATAAATAAATGCACGATGATATTAATTACACCAAGTGGTAATTATACAAGATAAATGCACACAACAAAGAGTTTTCAAGAAATAAGATTCTTACCCATTGCCCTCTTTCCCACATTTATTAGTTTATTAAATAATATTATGTCACAGTAAAATTTCTTTTATTAGCCTAAAGGAGAGTTGAGAGTTTTAGCAATTTGTTATAAATTGATTCAATTTCAAAACTGTAGCTATTAATGCAATTATGCAAAATTAGCTATAAAATGAACTGAGTACTCAAAAATAACTGTAAAAGAAAGACACACCAACAGATAGAAAGTTAGCGATCACTTTTAACCTCCATTGAAAACAAAGTATAGCACCCAAGGGGATGTGATTACCTCTCTGGAATATCAACATTATTTTTCCTTTTTCTCTTCTATGAAGTATTTTAAAAATTAACTAGCTTGCTAGAATGCATTAAGATATTGTTTACTTCATAAAGTTGGTGAAAATCATATTCATATGTATCTATTATTGGGATAAATAAGAAATATATAAGTGTAAATAAATTTTTTCAGCAATTTCAATTAGTTTGACTTAATGACATGGATTAACTAAATAGAAGAGTAGATAAGGGGAGCCAGTATCATTGACCTTGGCCCTGTGTCTGTGTCCCAATAAATCTAAGGTTAATATTCCAGTAACATTAACCCTAACGGTTGGCCAAACTGCCACCTCAAAAGCTCATTCTTCTCATTGCTTTTCTTATGTGAATGTACTAAGAGGTGAAGTAAACAAGCAAACAAAACAAAATAAACAACAAAAACACTTTGGATTATTTTTTATCACATTACCTATGTTTTTTTTTTCCCTTTCAAGATAAGATACCAAATGTATATTTGTGAAGCCTAAAGTATGAAACAAAAAAGACTGGATTGTTCAAAAAATTGATGTCTTTATATACTTAAAGAAAAAGTAACATGCTGTGGACAATAGGCAAAATTGGTGAATAGATAAATTGAATAAATTGTATTCTATAAAAGTTAAATTGAGGCAAGTTTGCTTAGGGATCAATAAAACAAAAATTAAATGTGGTCTCATAATCTAAGACAAATAGCATTGTAAGTTAAGAGATTGCTTTCAGAGAACAGAGACGTTGGAAGTGGTATCTTGCTCAGTACCAGTACCAATGGGAGGGCATGTATATTACCTCTCACAGGAACAGATTTTTTATTTCATTCTCTGCCTTCTAAATTTCTGTTGCTGCTTCTTTAATAGCTCTAAACTGACCACCAGCCAAAGTACATAATATTTTACCTTGTTATCCTCTTCTATCCTATGTGATATCCTCCTCTAGTTTGGAGAATTGAAAAAATTGCAATCTTAACATAAATAATAAATTTGGTCACTATTAAGGATTAAGTATAAGTTCTATAAACCAATAAATAAGTCAGCAACCAATTTTATGTGTGTGTAGATATGTGTGTGTGTTTGTGTGTGTGTATCCCTCAAGTATATATCTTGCAACACACTTTGGATCTCCACCCTCTTCATGTCACTTGCAAGTGATGTCTTTATCATAGACAGGTCTTTCCAACCTGTAATCATCTTCTTGTGTAGGCTTGGGATTACTCATGTTATTCTATTAGCCAAGAATATACACACATGTTTTCATATAAAGTACTTCTCAAATATCAATGTTTACAAATAGCTTACTCCTCCATGATGGTTTTCTTTACCATTCTTGTAGAATTGAGGACTCTTTCCTTAACTTTTTACTACACCTGTCCAAATTTCCATCTTGACGTCAAATCCATACGTTGATTTTAAAATATCATTTTAATTTACTAGTCTGATTTCATTCACAAGCTACAATAAATTAAATTATTTCCATTCTATGTTTAATATCTGATATAGACTTTGTAGATGTTTACTTACTTTATAGAAGTTTACTAAAGACAACAAATGAATGAAACTGAGCTAAATGAATTACTATGGAATGAAGGAAAGAGGAAAGGAAGAGAAAATAAGTGTGTTCCTGAAGTGAGGAAATGAGTAAATAAGAAAGGAACTAATTATAACAATATAGATGTTCAGGGAAGAAAAGTGAAAGGATTTTTTAACCTCTCCTTTTCTGTGATTTAGGATGCCTCAATGAAATTGATTTAGAAAAGATGTGCAGTCTGTACATCTTGGTCACAAGTCCTCAATTCCTATCACCTTTGGGGATCTAAGAGTCACTGCAGTGTGCACAGGAGTGAAAACTCTTAAAATGTCTTTTCCATTTACATTGGCAAATTATAGTCAAGGTCCCCATGACTTTGTGACTGGGTTGCAGACTAGTCTCTGATTCCAGTTTCCAGATATTCTTCACTTCCAGACATTTCAGAAAATTGCCCTCAGATTTTCTTCACCACTACTCCTCATCATGCCTTTAATGACTAGTTCTATAATATTCTCTATGAAGGCAATCATTTTTGTTTGTTTGTCTTTTGCTCATTTTTCCCCCTTTAATGTGTAAACTAAATCTCTGGAACAGAATTTCTAATTCAGGAGGCCTCTACCAGGGTCTATAATTATGGATTTAAACTAAGAGGTTTTCCTACATATCTATGATGAAAAAATAAACCTTTAAAAGCCAAAGGATAGATATATTACCCAGACATCCAGGGTCCTTTGGTGTCTGGTGCCATGTTAGCTTTTGAATTTCTCTTACTGCTTTGCCCACAAAAAATATTCTAATGGAGGAAAAGGAATCACATAATAATGTCTTAAAATCTAAAAGTTGTGTTGGCCCTTGGTCAACATTTTATTTCTATTGTATTAGTGCTGACCAAAGAATTTCTTCTACAGATTGACTTTTAATTCATACCCAGCCTTTACTACCTCTATTACATTCAGGATTCCCAACTTCCTTAACTTAATCGTGTGCTGATTAAATAAAAGAATACTAGAGAAGCTTCTGTTGAAGGAGAGGTCTTACATGAACATAATTTTCTTTCCTCTTCATCTACCTTTGCAATTATACAAGTCTTTAAATAGCAGTTACCCGTTCATTTGTGCTTCATAATGGCTTGTAAGTGGGATTATAAACTTCAGGACAACATAAGGCTGCTTGAACTGTCAACTCTATAGTTCTAGGTAGCATCCTTCATAGAACTGGGGAAAACAGTCCTTCCCATTTTTGAGGCTAAGTTATACATAGCTATATTACATAGTAAGTTGTGTAAATGCCAACTGCTTGATGTGTTATGTGTTGGGATAAGCAATTAAACTATTCACTAATGTAATAAGGGATTAAATTTTTGATAGAGGAAAAAAGATAACTTCATCTTGTGTTCTTTCATTTCAGTTTAAAGTTTTTTTTTTAGAAATAAAATGTCTTCCTCGTTCCATTTTTTAGAGTTAATTGCTAACCTTACCAGAAAGGTTCATGATGCAGGACAAAGAACTTGCTGGTGTTTAGGAAAAAAATCAGTGTCTTATAAGAGACTTAGACACATGACAAATGCCATTTCAAGCAGCTCTAATGAAAGGCAGCATAGTGGTGGACATGTGCATTAATGTCTTATGGGACACATTTGAAATGTTGACACACTTCCTTTGGTATGTTTGCAACATTAGAGATATATGGAGGTGTTATTATTTATTTCCTTTGATTGCAACTTTTATGGTTGCTTATTATGGGTCAATGTTGAAACAATGCATTGATTGTTGGGAACAGAAAGTTAATAGTTATCTAACATTGAATTCCTTCTCTTGTGCTTAACTCTGACACTCAGATACTATAAGGAAAATTAAACAGTTCCTTAGAACTAGAAGAGCCAAACCCTCTGTTTCATTGTAGTCTTGAATTTTTGATCTCTAGAGATTTGTGATATGATAACTTTATAATTGTGTCCAGTTTAACTGAGCCACTTAAAAACAGATGTATTTTAAATGTGTAACAAGAATCTTATCAGTAAGGCTTGGATATAATAATGATTTATGTGGAGCCAAAAAATGCCAAAAACAGGCTATTTGGCTTTTGTTGTCTATTGCAAATACAGTATGTACTAATAACTTAGTAAATGTTTATCTCTTTCCAAATGAATCTGAGCAGATATTCCATTCAAAATGTGAGCAAGGACATAGAAGCTGTTTTGCAAGCAGAGATGCTAAGAAATAAGTTAGTCAGCTGTTCTCTTAGTACCTTCATGAAATGAAATTTCCACTGTGTCTGTTATGCATGCTACATACACATGGTTTTTATTTTTCAAGTACAAGTCATCCCATTGTGTAGTAGCCTGAGAGTATGTGTGTTTGCGGGAGCTACTAACATGGGCTTTATCAGTGACTATAAACAGACAGATGTATTTTACACAAATATAAGTCAGCCTGTAATTAGACATCAGAGACTATGACCTACTCATCAATGTATTTTAGTCATATGATAAGGAATCTATAGTATAAACTGTACCCCTCTATGGCTTAGCTTTTTTTTCTTTTGTTTTTGTTTACTTATTGGGAATACATGCATTCATTACAAAATTTCCAAGTTAATCCAATACAGAAAAACCAAACCAAATTAATTAGCATTACTGGATACAGAGCTCAAAGCATTTCTCATGTTATCAAGCAGTTCTTTTGTGTGTTAGGGAGCAATAACTTAGTGAGTCAGGGGATAATCAAAACCACAAGAGTCACATGTATCATCTTACTGAAGAACATCAATACTACTTTGAGTTTCTAGGAAGAAATCTTCAAATCCTATGTTATTATAATATTTCATTAGTCACTATCAATGAAAACTTATCATTGAATACACACTGAGAATTGATGGAGAAAATCTAGTTTTTATGAGTGGTTTTCATGAGGTGTGATGCTTGAGAAGATACTACTTTTTTGGATCCCGGAGGCAATGATGTTGCAACTGAATCCTAGAAAACAAGGCTTTTCACTGTTGTTGCCACAGTGCTCACGCAGAGACTCAAGAATGTCCTAGTTCAACCAAAATAACTAGTTAAAGTGTCCAGCTTCTCTGCTAGTATTTGGCATGTTCACAGCTACCAAGTCAAGAGCATGTCTTTTAAAAAGAGACCTGAGCTCCCTATAAAATCTTGTCTGTTTACTTCACAAATTCTTTCCCCAACCACATAAATACACAAACACACAAACAATATATTTTAACAACAAGTCAACATCTTATTATAATTGCTTTAGATGCAAATATTACATGGAATTGCAACTACTGAGTTGCAGTTTCCATTCCACAGCGCAATAATTTTAATGTTGATTTTAGTCTTCATTTTTGTTAATTTTTAAAGAAAAAAGTATCTAATTGTATAACATGTCTGGGAATACTGTAAATAATAATAGAAAGTTTAAATATGAGAATAAAGAAATGAAGGTTATAAAAGATCTTCAGGGGCTGAGGTTGTGGCTCAGTGGCAGAGCCCTTGCCTTGCATGTGTGAGGTCCTGGGTTTGAACCTCAGCACCACATAAAGATAAATAACTAAATAAAATAGAGGTACATGTCCATCTACAACTAAAAAAAAAGGTAAAAAAGAAAGATCTTCAGGGAGATTCAATGATTCAGTACCATTGGATGCATCAATTTTTGCAATAGATATCATGATTTCCCTGAGCCTTTAGATATGTGGTAATTTGCAATTCCCGAATATTACATATGAATTACTATTAAGCAGGATCTATCAATCTTAGAAGTGCAAATAAAAATAACAAACATTTAATGTAAATTTTTAATTTTATAAGTTATAGATTCTCATGTCATGGTAAGGAATAATATAAAGAAAGCTCATTCCTAAGTTTCCTCCAAGGGTAACATCTTATAAAACTATAGTTCAGTCTCACAAGCAGAATATTAACCTGAAGACAGTTCAGATAGGGAACATTTTTATTACCACAAAGGTCTCCTGCATTACACAGTTTATAACAACAACCACTTTCCACCAGTTCCCTGCTCCTCAAGCCCTAGACACCATTCTTACAATGTTAGCATTTCAAGAATGTTAAACACTCACACAGTAAGTAACATTTGGGGATTGGAATTTTCATAGTATAAATCTCTGAAGATTTTTTTCCAGTTTGTTACATGCATAATTAGTTTGTTCCTTTTTATTTTGAGTTATATTTCATGGCATAAATGTTTTTCAGTATATTAATTCATTCATTGAAGAAATCTTGGTTGTTTCTAGAGACGTAAAGCTTTCGTTGGGGTAATTTTTTATCTGCACTAGTATTTATGTTGCAGTTTTTTTCTGTTCAATCTCTACTAAGAGGCAAAACGAAAACCAAGGGGATTCAGCACTGGGTACTTTCTGGATTCCAAGTTCCCTAGCCTGTCTTGTTCTCTCTGCCCTTCAGAAATTCCTTATATTTTTCTTATATGTAATGTTCAAATATTTTAATCATATTTAGTGTTATGCAATAGATTATTTACCCCATCTTCTGAAAGTGAAGGAAAGACATCTTAATTAATCGTAATGAAAAATAATTCAAACACATCTTTTAACCTTACTTCAAATAAAACATAAAATAATTTTAATAAAATAAAATTAAGTAAAACTTTGTATTGTATACCTGTCCAAAATTATTTTGAATTTAAGAGGGGCAGACAAGAGCTGGGTGCAGTGGCATATGTCTGTAATCCCAGCAGTTTAGGAGGTTAAGACAGGAGGATTGCGAGTTCAAAGTCAGCCTCGGCCAATTGCAAGGCACTAAGAAACTCAGTGAAATCGTTTCTCTAAAGTAAACACAAAATAGGGCTGAAGATGTGGCTCAGTGGCTGAAAGCCCCTGTCTTCAATCCCTAGTAGTTCCCCCCCCCAAAAAAAACAACTCCCCATCTTTTACATTGGGAATATAGCTCAGTTAGTAGAGTGCTTGCCTTGCATACATAAAGTCCTGAGTTCAATCCCTAGAACCACACACATACACACAGACACACACACATATACACATACACACATACACACACACAAAGTGTCCTACTCTAAAAGAGGCAGACAGATTTTAATTATAATTTTAGTACATGACCATGTTGAAGGGTGTGTTTATCACTTTGTTTTTATGCCATAGCTGCACAAAAGCAAGAATAGTATTATTTACTTATTTATTTTTTAAATTTATATATGACAGCAGAATGCATTATAATTCTTATTACACATATAGATCATAATTTTTCATATCTCTGGTTGTATACAAAGTATATTCACACCAATTCATGTCTACTTACATGTACTTTGGGTAATAATGATCATCACGTTCCACAATCATTTATAACCTCATGCCTCCTCCTTTCCCCTCCAACCCCTCTGCCCTATCTAGAATTTGTCTGTTCTTCGCATGTTCCCTCTCTCTCCCACTATGAATCAGACTCCTTATATCAAAGAAAACATTCAGCATTTGAATATTTGGGATTGGCTAACTTCACTTAGCATATTTACTTATTTCATTGTTATTCCTTAAGCTCTTTAAACTGATATTTAGACTATTGCAATAGAATAGAAACAATGAGACAAACCCACATGGCTGGTCTTTGACATAGGGGTGCAAAATGCACATTAAAGACAGGCTTTTAAACAGATACGCTGAGAAGACTGTATAATGATATGTGGAACAATGAAACTCAATCTCTATCTCTCACCATGTATAAACGTAAACTCAAAGCTAGGAATTAGACTAGAAATGCTGCAATTACTAGATGAAAACTTAGGGTCAACACTCCCACATATAGGAATAGGCAGTGATTTCTTCAATAGAACTCCTAAAACTGAGGAATAATATAAGAATTAATAAATAGAATGACATTAAATTAAAAATCTTATGCAAAGCAAACAATGAAGAGCATGAAATGAGGGTCAGCTATACTTTTTTTTTTTAGAGAGAGAATTTTTTTTGATATTTATTTTTCAGTTTTCGGTGGACACAACATCTTTATTTTATTTTTATGTGGTGCTGAGGATGAAACCCAGTGCCCCACACATGCCAAGCAAGCACGTTACCGCTTGAGCCACATCTCCAGCCCCTCAGCTACTCTTTTAACAGAGGATTAATATCTAGAATATATAAAGAACCCCAAAAAACTTAACACCAAAAAAACCAAAACAAAACAAATAACCCATTTGATAAATGGACAAATAAACAATGAACTAAATAAACATTTCTCAAAATAATAAATTCAAATGGCCAATAAATATACGGACAAGTATTCAACATCTTTAGCAATTGAAAAAATGCAAGTCGAAACTACAATGAGATGTAATATCATTCTAGTTAGAATGGCAATTTTCAAGAATACAAATAATAAATGCTGGTGAGGATGTGAAGAAAAAGGAGCACTTATATAACTGTTGGTGGATTGTAAATTTGTATGATCACTAGGGAAATCAGTATGGAAGTTCTTGAAAAGATTAAGAATAGAATCACCATATGACCCAGGTATGTCACTCTTCAATATTTACTCAAAACAATGAAAGTCAGAAAAGCATAGTGTTAGATGCATCAGCATAATCCATAAGATATATATATATATATATATATATATTTAAAATTCTCAATAGAACAGTAAGTAAAAGACAAGTAATCAACTGGAGAAAAAATAGCAAAAAGATTTTTATGGGTTTATCTCCTCAGAAGAAATGTAAATATCTCATATAAAACATTTTAAATGATGTAATATATGACATTTGCATTATATATGACATACATATATATATATCCAATTAAGGAATAAGAGAAATGCAAATTAAAACTACAATGAGAATCCATTTCCAACCCATACTCTTGAAAACATACTTTAAAATTTAATCAATCAAATGTTAGGACACAGAGCCAGAAAAATTCTCTTCAACTGCTGAGGGTAAATTGGTATGATTGTTAAAACAATATATTGCATCACCTAGTAAAATCCAAATGTGAGCCAGGAAACTCAGTATCTCTCTCTCTCTCTCTCTCTCTCTCTCTCTCTCTCTCTCTCTCTCTCTCCTGATC